>NW_024582919.1:66443-71225 GCF_018398535.1 Haplochromis burtoni
AAGATTTTCTCCTTCATCTCTGTCACACACAGCTGTATGACACGTTTCCAGCTGTTAGTATCATGGTTGCTAGGCAACCTGGGCAGCGGAGGTTGTTCCATAGAAACGGGGCACGAAAGGAAAAAGCTCTCCAATTGTCTTTTTTCTGGCTCTAGGAACCTTTAATAGGCCAGAGTCCTGAGATCGGAGAGCACGGGATGGAACGTAAAGATGTAAAAGGTCGGAGAGGTATGAAGGTGCCAGTCCGTTTAAAGCCTTGTAGGTGAGCAGCAGGACCTTAAAATCTGCTCGAACCTGACAAGGTAGCCAATGCAGAGATCTCAGAACAGGGTAATGTGCTCAAATTTCCCAGTTCTTGTTAAAATGCGAGCAGCTGCATTTTGCACCATCTGTAGACCTCTAAAAATTTTCTTTGGTAGCCCAGAAAGAAGAGCATTACAATAATCAATACGTGAGGACACAAATGCATGGACAAGAACCTCTGCAGTGTCGCTTGACAAAACTTGTCTGGCGATGTTCCTCAAATGATAAAAGGCGGTCTTTGTTATCTCTATTACATGAGATTCAAACGAGAGCACCATGTCGAACCACACGCCCAAGGTTTTTACCTTGTCCCTGCAATTTATGACACTGTCATCAATTCTCAAGATGAAATTTTGGGACAAGTGCTGAAATTTGTGTAGCCCAATGACCATCAACTCTGTTTTATCAGGATTTAGGAGCAAGAAATTATCCGATAACCAGCCCTTAATTGCAGATAAACAAGATTCTAGTTTAGAGACTTCAGCACAATTTCCAATGGTTAAAGGAACATAAAGCTGCAGGTCATCAGCGTATCAATGAAAGGTTACATTAAAAGAACGTAAAAGAACACCAAGAGGCAGCAGGTACATAGAAAACAGCAGTGGTCCCAGTACGGAGCCCTGAGGGACCCCATGCCTCACTGCACAGGTCTCAGAGAGATCGTTTTTAAAACTAACAGTCTGAGACCTCCCAGACAGGTGAGACCTCCCAGACAGGTGAGATCTCAGCCACGATAAAACATTTCCTGTAATTCCAATAAAATGTTCAAGCCTATCCAATAAAATGCAGTGATGCACAGTGTCAAACGCAGCACTTAGATCCAGCAGTAATAAAACTGAAGTGCGATCATTGTCTGCATTTACCAGCAGATCATTTACCACTTTGACTAAAGCTGTTTCTGTGGAGTGATTTGGTCTAAAAGCAGACTGAAATTAGTTAGCTTAATTGCTGGTTCTTAATGTCCCAGATATGTGAGTACTGATGTGCTGTCACAGACTCGAGGCCTGTGCAGGGTGGACCCCGCCTCTCACCCTATGGTAGCTGGGATAAGCTAATCCCAGAGAGCAGATTCAGACTGGCAGCTGATTGGCTCAGAGTAAAGATGTCAGCATCAAGTTTGAGGGCGTGGGAGTGACATAACGAACAGAGGAGTGATTACAGAGCTTCCTTGTTGATCTATTGCTTCAGCTTCATGTGTGATAATGTTTCATGCTTCCTGATCCACTGCAGAGGGATCTGTGAACTTCTTGGAAAACATTCACGTCATCAAAGACAAAAACTCCATCCTGGTCATTCAGGCAGTCAGCTGACCTCACCTGTAACTGAAGCAAGCTCAGAGGAAAATGCTGCAGCCGCAGGCTTGTACAGCAGGCACCATGCATCGCGTCATCGCCTGTCTTTGCACCCTGAGGTGTCACTGTGAGGTTAAATCTGGAGGCCAGCCTGCCAGCTCCTCACAGACTGAACAAACTGATACTCTCACTGTGAAGTGTTTTCCTTTGAGATCCAGCACAGGATCGGTTTGGGATCCTCTTTGTTGGGTCACAGTAAATATTATAATAAATTTTCAGGGCCCTACATGGTCAAAGCCATGTTTCATATTGTTACAGCAGCTTTTTGTTTTATTGTGAAGCAGTTTGGGATTTTTATCTGAAAAACTGCATTAAAGCTGTTAAATAATCCATTACCAAAGGAAACATATTCATCACTGCAGTAATTATGCAATGGAAAGCTGCTCTTGTAAATCCAGGTAATGACTGTTTTTAAAGATCTTGGTAACACTTCAAAAATCCTCTTTTTCAGGGACACCTGAATATGAAACTGTGTGGTGGCCACACGAGAATTTAGACCTGGAAACAACTAATGAAGGCAGACTGAGCCCGGCGTGTTGTGACGCTGTGATCCAGCACAGAAACACGTCTCTTTATTAGGAACGGGAAAGGAAGTGGAAAAATTCAGGATCAAAGCGTAAGAAGTTGAAATCCCTTCTTTGTTGTCCTGTTCAGGGTTTTAACGGAGCGCCTCGGTGTCCCACGACGGAGCACCGCTGCGCCTCTCCTGCAAATCCTCTTCCTCTTTCACTCAACAAGACAGGAAACCTGAAGAACAGATCAAAGTACACATCTGAGGTTTTCTCTTAACGAGCCTGGCTGATGATGAGCTGGCACACTCATGTTGCAGTACGTGAACTCCTCTCCTCAGTTCTGGGTCTTATCAGCCACACTTGCTGCAGCGCTTCAGAAAAATCAAGTAAAACACTCAAACTAAAATAAACAGCTTGCACACTGCAGGGCTTGGTTGCACCATGGACTGTGCAAGTCCAGGAGCATGAATGAAGCGATGTTTAGCAATGATTCCCAGCTTTCTGAAGAGCTAACACTGAGATCAGTGAATCGCGACTCTGTGCTGGAACTAATGCCAAGCTCAGATTTAGGATAAAAGTTGCACAAATTATTGAAGATTTGATTTGCATTCAAGCTTGTGAAAACATCAGCATGTCTGACGTTGGTTAAAACTCTGAAATAAGAGTGTAGTTTTGGAGATGATCTGCGCTGACGGGAAGGCAGAGTTACACAGAAGAAAGCAAAAGATTTTCCCTGCAAAGTTAAAACTATCGAGAGTGAAGTTCCTGATCTCAGACAGCGAGACGCGCAGCTTCTTCTGAACATCAGTCGGACTCTCCATCGTGAGCAGAGCCTTAAATCAGGAAGCTCGACGTGACGCCTTCAGTTATCGCTCCACTGGAACTGAATTCTTAGTTTTTTGCATGTTTGTCAGACTTCAATGTTTAAATTACTTTAACATTAGACAACAATAACCTGAGTGAATGAAACAAATGCAGTTTTTAAACGATTGCAGTGGCTTCACAAAGTATTCAGACCTGTAATGATCACCAGACCTGGTAAATCAGCCAGTTTGGTTCATAAATTTAGACTTTTAAGATTAGTTTTGAAGTTTTACTCCCCTTCACATGTTGTACTGACGGGACATAAATCCTCCCCTTCCTGGCTTGGACCACCGCCACTCATCCAGACCTCTGGATTTATTTCTTTTTTCATCCTGTCCTGTCTGTCAGAATTATGATCTGATGCTCTGTGGTGCCAAAAACATTCTGCTCTTCCAAGATCAGCTCTATAAATTCTCTATTGGCTCCTCTTGTTCGTGTGAATATTTATTAATTTCTATTTGTCCCGTTTCAGTTATTACCCCATCCACAAATGTGGTTTACAGTATGATGATGTCTTGGGCAGGAAGTAATAAGAAGGGGGGCTGTACAGTAAAAAGGATAGAGTGCACAAATGTATCGCCAACGTCTGCACATGAGGGTGGGAAGTCAGGATCATGGCCCCCTGGAGCCAGAGGCAGATGGAGATGGATCCAGGAGAACCGAGACCTGAGTCTGCACATCTCGGCGATGTCAGCCCACTCATCCCAGCGGGGGGGCTAGAGGGGGTAGGAGTCCCAGAGTCCCTCACTAGACACCAACTACCCTGACGCATGTCGAGAACAGGCCCCCTGGGTCCCAAGAACCCACCTGCACCCAGCAAGGAAGCAGGCCAAGCCCCCCCAGAGCTACCAAGAGAGCGAGCACAGCACCCCAGGACCAGCAAACACCCACATACCAGGGGGGCAGAAGCATCCAGCGGGACGCGGTGACCCAGGCCCAGACCCCCCCACCCTCGATGCTGCCTCGAACCCGCAGCAAACTGGGATGATGCCAAAGCGCACCACAAAGCGCCTCATCCAGCTTTCGTATGTCTCTAAAACTGAGCTGTTATCTTTTGCCAGTCGGCATCTGCGTAGGCGGTGTGGCGGCGATATCTGGACCGCTGAGCGTCTTTAGGCATTCAGCCATGATGGTCTGAGTTTGCAGCTCGTGAGGCTGCTGCTGGAGCTGCCACAAAGAATCACATTCTTTTCCATTTTACGTCTTCCTAATTTTTTTAGACTTATAATAATAACCCTCATTTTCCTGCAGGCATCAGTGCCACACACACACACACACACACAGGTTGTTATCTTCCCAGCACTGCTCCCCACGCGGCGTCTGAAAGCCTCGGGGTATCCACCTGAAATTAAAGCGATTTGGTGAAATATGACGCACTGAATTATAAATGAAAACACGACGTCATGCACGTGAAAGCAGAGTGCTCCGAGAGTCTGTTTGTCTCACTGAATGCAAGATGAAATCCAGGTTGTAGATTGAGGAGGTCCGGCGCTCAACGTGGGAGGACGTGAGGCTGAAGTCTTTCCAGTACTACTCTCACAACTTGGCAGCCATGTTGAATAAAATCCAGTGAGTTAATTTTGAAAAAGGTGAGTTCACATCAAAGTCTGAGCTTCACAGCGTTGGCATCTCAAATGTTTATGGATCCACGCCCACCTCACATCCCCATCTGCCTGCTGATTGGTGCTCAGTGTATATGTATATTAATTCCCAGCACGCCCCTGCGGGCGGTTTATCCTTCAAGCTCGGGT
>NW_024582919.1:72603-87603 GCF_018398535.1 Haplochromis burtoni
TGTGTGTGTGCGTGTGGTAATATGCTGCCAGAAGTTGGAACCAGATTTTCTTTGAGGGGAAAATTAAAAGAAAGTAAATGAGAAAGAAAATTGAAAGTGCAGAGGAGAAAATGGGCGTTTAAATGGTTCACAGGCCGGCGTTTTGCTGCCACTTGTCATCAAGTAAATGTTGATTGTAAGACTGAGAGAATAACGACATCATCATCATTTTGATTGGCCCGTGTGCCCCGGGGCATGAAATGACCTGAGCTCAGAGGAAGCGTTGCTGCGAGTAACAGATGCCGTTCTTCTCTCTCATTTGATCGTTTGGTGTCGTGATGTCGGTTCATTCACACGTTTACAGACAGACGTAGCAGAACAGAAAGAGGCGCGTGACACATGGATGCTTCGATGAGATGGGACGAGTGTGCACGTGCTTCTGAGCTCAGGCTCGAGTTCATCTGACCAAAAGTTTCTACATGAAATACGAGCAGAGGGAGTTGGAGCCGTCCGTCCGTCCCTCTGCTTACCTGCTTCAGGGCTGGAGCTGATCCCAGCTGAGGCAGGTGAGAGGTGGGGTACACCTGGACAGGTGACCAGTCTGTCACAGCTATGACCGGAAAAATCTGTGAATTTATGAGGAAAAAGAAATTCAAACAATAAACTTGGAATTTACCAGAAACAAAGTTCAGATCGATGTGATTTTTGATCACGGATCGTGTGACGGCGCATCAGGACATCGTGCTCTGAACTCATCTAAATGATGGAGAAAAGTTCAATTTTGGATGAGATCGATGAGATCATGGTTGTAAGTGCCCGTGGTCACGCGCCAGATGTGTCCGAGCTGCTTACTCAGCACACGGTGGTTATCCAATCATACGTTTAAGTAACGCTCATTAATGTCTGATGATATGTTTAATCAGCCCATTCGATCGAGCTCTCTGGCTGTTTTCTGGTCTCACTAACATGAAAAATAAGCGAGAAGTGTTCCTGAGAGTGGAAAATGATAAAGTCAGTATTTAATGTCCCTATCGGTCATTTCGGATCTCGGAGAGCTGCTTGAGGATTCGTAAGGATTCAGCTTTTTTTGGAAACCGGTTTGAAATCATCGTGACGTTCAGCGGTTTTCCTACAACTTCCAAACCTTTTCACATTCTGTTCCGTGCTGTGAGGCCCAACTGTCACATCCAAAACTTGTCACGTGGTGTTGGAGGAAAAGGAGGACCCAAAGTGCAGGCAGTGACTGATGATTCGAGTGACGTTTATTTACAAGTGGTGGAGTGGCAAAAACAGGCAGTGAGGGAAGAGAATTTACAGAACAAACCTAAACTGGGAAAGCTAAATAACAAACCGGAGAACATACGAATGGGGGGAGAGGCGCAGACGAGGAACAGGACACCGTGGACCGCAGACGAACCGGCAACAGGCAGGAGAACACACAGGGCTTAAATACACACAGCAGTGATCCGGGGGATGAGAGACAGGAGGGCAACACACCTGGAAGAAGTCAGCGCTGACGGGACGGAGGAAACGGAAACTGAACACACTCACATGAGACGGGGACCTTCAGAATAAAACAGGAAGCTCAGACACAGAGAACCAGACAAGACACTGAACTAAACAGACGGATTCACAAGCAGACAGTGTGACGCCACAGAAGTGGGACCAGGGAAACCTAACAAATGGCAAATCATAACGGAGTACATAATCAGAATAAACAAAAGCATAAAGAAACACAAAACACTGAGTCGGCAGACTCAGGACCATGACAGTTAGGTCTTAAATGGGCAATTTGAAAAGGCTTTTATTTTGAAAGGCAAAATAAGAACGATTGATATTGACATGGTATCACTGTGGGTTGGTATACTGTCAGTATAGACTGCAACTAGTCTGTGGAAATGTCAGCAGACTCAGGACCAAACTTGGAGGAATACTTTAAATGAGGCTTTCATGCACTGCTGAGCTCCAGGCCTGCATTAGATGAAGACCCTCCTCTTCTCCAGCCACTAAAATTTTGTCTTATAATCACATCCCGAAGTGTCTGGATTTGGAAAATCCACCAAAATGAAGGATTACAGATTTAATAGTAGCAGAATCTGCATTTTTATGTGCTGGAAACCCTTTGGGCTGCTTTCTGCCTCCAAATCCTGCACCGACACCTGACCGCTGCCTCGCTCAGAGGAAAGTCGGTGTTTTGGATGAAAACAGTGTGACTGTGTCTGCTGGAGTAAAATATGCAAAGCTGTGTCTTTATTCTGGATTGCTGAGGGCAATAAAAGCCTTTTTACATCTCTGAAAATCTGCTGTCTTACTAAAATCTGGGTTATGCTGCCTCTGTCAACACGAGGATGTAACGTTCAGGTGTGGACAAACTAAAAATCCCAGTATGACCTACTGGTGTCTCGTCTCTCCCAGAGCTGGGCTGGCTCTTGGCTAAGCTTGACCTTTAGCTCTGAATGGGTCGTCCCAGGACGTCCAGCGCAGCACCTCGCCTCCGTTCACCTCGTTTCCTCTGCCTGCACGTCGTTACCTTTGTGTCTTATCTCTGTAGTTTCTCGCTCTGCACTTTGTGCCTCGCTGCAGGACGTTTTCATGGTAAATTCAGCTTGAACATTAAGCTTGCACAGCTTGTACACCTGTCTTTGATAAAAGAGAAGCTGTTTATAGGAATTAGATCCCAATATAAGGTTAAGCTGTAACAGATGTTCATTATTTACCTGCAGCCCCATTTGTGCCCTCAGCTAACAGCAGCCATTTGAAGCGTTTGAACTAACATTGAAGGCTTCGAGCTTTAGTCTGATCCCGATTCGTCTCGAAACAACGCAGGAAACTTTTCTTCTCGCTCAGTCAACGCCGCTCAGATCGATGTCACGCTAATTTAACGAAGACAACTGGCTTCAGAGCAAAAGTGGAGCGATCCTGTTTGTGCCGCTTATTGTGCAGCAGAGCTACAAACTTACAATAAACATCAGGTTTACATTCACAGATCCCGCGTGCTTGCTCTGGAATCAGTAAAATATTCCCTTCACAGGGATCAGTCCTGTCCAGTGGCTGGACATGTTTCAGAGAACGAACAAAGAGTCTCAGGAAGCTGTCGGCTCTGTTGAGCAAGTCTCAACTGAGACAGACCACAGGAATCGCTCTGCTTTCCACACAGAACCGAATCGGGTTCATCTCGGCTGTGAACTGATGAAAATTAAAGGCCTGATTAGGATCATTCTCTCTGCTGACTGATGACAGCAAACCTGAGGCTTGTTGCTGCACACATGATCAGATTACCGACTTCTAATCGTTCCTCTAGGAGAAATGCGATTAGCCTGACTGCTGTGCGGACGCCGGGAGAATAAAACACTTTCTACAGGTTCATCTGGCCCGTGAGGTATTATTGATAGGAGGCTCTTCTTGTTCTCTCGTAGCTTAACAGAGATGAAGGTCAGCATACTGAGGGAAAAATGAAGGTTTTATATATTTACTTCTGTCTGGAGTGGAGCGATGCAGCCCAAGCTGGACAAAGAAGAAGAGATAGACGTGCCAACTAAATGTGCAGGCTGCAAAGTGCTGCCTCTGGAGACTCTTTATTCAGTTAACTGTTAATTATGAGTCTGTTGTGCTCAGGAATAAATGTTTTTTGATGAGGCCTGTGGGAGACGAGGGCATAATTAGCCAAAGTGAGAAAACACCTTGTTTGTGTTCCTTTCAGTTTACATTTGAATCATTCAGCTCCAGCCAGACTCAGCGCCGATGAGCTTCAGCGCTTCTGTGCATGAGGAGGTCAAAGGTCACGCGGTTTGTCGCCATAACGTTGCCTCATTACATTCAGCTCGTACGCTGCAGCGGTGCTGATTGGAGGGAAATCAGCAGGATGAGTTTCTGTCTGTAAAACTGCTCCTGTGTTTGTTCCTCGGGGCGGACGGGGCGGACTCAGGCGACGTGGTTTTTGAGCATCGTCGCCGTCACACAAGCGGCAGTAGAAAAGCCGGCTTAGAAGATAAGAAGAGCGTGATCGCTATGGAGGAAAGATCAAAGCTGCAGCACCGAGTACAAGAAAAATCCTAAATTTCTGGAGGAATTTCCTGACATGCTCTGTGGAAGGATCAGAAAAGGGTCGTTTCAGTTACTACGTCATCATCCTGGGACTCGGCACCACTCAGAGCCAGAATAACTGACTTTACCGGCATTCTTAGCCCAGGAGTCGCTCATCTGTCGTCTCTGTTTGGGGTTTAAAAGCAGAAGTACAGGATCCAACTTTGCTGGGAATCTAAACGATGGTGGTGACGAAAATCACATCTCCTATACAGTGCAGTGAAAAGGTGTTTGCACTGCACATGTTTCAGATCATTAAACTGATTTTAATGTTAGAGATCTAACACTAAACACAAAGTGCTGTTTCCAAAAGATCCTTTTTAATATTAAAGGGGAAAAAACGACCCGGCTCTGACTGAAAAACGTAATGTTCATTTTCATCGCTCCAGAAATCTGGTAAACGAAGCTGCGTGACAAAGCAGGCTGCAACATCACGCCACGGTCTGCAGCTCAGGAGCAGCATCACGTCTGGCTGCTCTGCTGCTACACAGACATGGATTTAATGTTTCGTGTTTGCTGTTGTTTGATGGCTAATATTAAAATGTGTTTGATCGTCTGAAACGCGTCCTGTACGTGTTCATATCAGCAATGACACGAAGATCTCGTTGCAATCCAAACAACCAACATAATGCTGAACCTCGTGGATCGTCCCAGAACTTTAACTGAGAACAGTTTAGCGCTCGAGCTCATCTTCAATAAGGCTTTAGTAATCGCACTCTTCTAACCAGGGGCAGCCAATCAGAAGAAAGCTGCCTTAAAGGCACAGGAGTCCAGACAGAGGGTGACGTGAGGAGCTGCACTGAGCCCAGGTGGCTGCAGCTCTGCAGGTAAAGCAGCTCTAACCTGAGCGATCACTGGACTCTGTTAGATAGAAAGCACAGGTGTGACTGGGTGAATCAGGCTTGTTGTGTAAAGCACTGCGAGTGCTCAGGTGGAATAAAGGCGCGGTATAATAATAATGGATTGCATTTATATAGCGCTTTTCGGGACCCCTCAAAGCGCTTTACAATTCTACTATTCATTCACACACTGTTACAGTTGCCTCCTGCCCAGAGTAGCTGCCTCTGTCTGCCCCAGAGGCAGCTACAGTCGCAGCTGCCTCTGGGGCAGGCAGAGGCAGCTACTCTGGGCAGACTGACAGAGGCGAGGCTGCCATCGGCCCCTCTGACCACCACCAGTAGGCGGTAGGTGAAGTGTCTTGCCCAAGGACACAACGACCGAGACTGTCCGAGCTGGGGCTCGAACCGGCAACCTTCCGATTTCAAGGCGAACTCCCAGCTCTTGAGCCATGATCGCCCCTGGTATAAGAACCAGCCCATTAACCATTAAACTGTGAATCCTGCAAAGCTTCTGTAAGCATGTGATCAGGATCAACCACCTCACCGAGCCTCTGAGACCGAGATGTTCATCGCATTCTTCGGCTCTACACTGACTTTAACAGGATCCCCTTTTAACAGCTTTCAGTCATTAGCTGGATAAAAAAAATGGAAGGATGATGCATTTAAAACTGAATAACAAGCACGGTGCAAACGAGCACTGCAGCGCGTTATTTATGTCAGTTAGCTTGTTTGTGTAGACATGAATGTGTTTCTAACGAGGAAGCAACACGCTGCGAATCAGTGCCGACAGCAGAGCCTCCGTCATCAGCGGGGAGCTGCAAACGGCCTCAGACTCACTCGCTGACATCTTCACGATGGGGCCGGCTCACTGTGAGAGCTGATAGTCATTCATGCTGAAGCTGAAATCCTCTGTGTGCACTGACAAGCTGCCAAATGTGTTTCGACTGAAGTGGATGCAAACAGCCTCTCTTTAGGCGCAAACCACAAACTGAGCTCAGACGGCGCTCCGGGTCGGCCTTACGCCTGCAGTCTGTCTCAATGCCACCAGATGGCGACAGCTGTGGCTGGCTGGCTACACCCATCTTTGTTTAAACGTTCATCTTTATCAAATATAAAAATGTAGATACATTTAAACGATAAAGGTTTTTAAAAACATCATTTTTACCATTAATGGGGGAACCAGAGGTGCTGGATGAATGTTAGGAGAAGCTTATCCCAAGTTTCAGACTCGAGCTCTGAAAACTGTCCCAGATGGAGTAAATGTGAAGCTCTCTCCTCCTACAAATGAAAGCGTGTGATTCACTTTGATGTCCCGTTGGTGGAGCGAATGTGCAAGAGTATCATCCTCCAACCTCTCCGTCTAGTGCATCCAAACCTGTTAAACAAATGGTCTGGAAGCTTCACCGGGTTTGGTTTGAAACGCTCCATCTGTCTGTGGAAGTCAGTGTCAGGGAGCTGGAAACTGTCTAAAGGCAGGAAATATGATAAAGTTATCTTTTGATTATCTTTAAAGATCAAGATTGACAAAGCGAGGTCTGCTCACATAGCGAGTGTGTTCGATCTTAGAAAACAAGCCAAATATAAACGTCGTTAATAGGATTTAGACACGTTCTCTTCTTTAAAGTACTGCGTGCAGTATGACTGATGTGCATTATCGGCCTCCTGCTGATAACAGTGTGGCAGGCTTGTTGTGCTGTACTAACAGCTTATTGTTGTGACCCCACGATCGCCGTGAGACACCCACGCTGGTTCTGTCATGTCACTGGGCCTCCACCCACACTGCTCTCAGGTGTGTGGGTTGGTTCCTGCGTGGACACCCCTCTGTGTGTGTTTTTGCTGGTGTTTCTGAAAAACAGCCAACGGACGTCTGCAGCAGATTCCATTTGTAAACGGCTCGTTGAGCGAGTCTAACCGCATTAGCCTGGGTGTCATTATGCAACCATGCTGCCTCTGTCCTGCTGTTTGTGTGTCTACATTTGGACGTATACGGCAAACAGCACGTCCTGCTGCTGCAGAGCAGTGCTGCTGACTGACATTTGTTTGCAGGATGGATTTAGGCAGAAAATGAAGCGACGGCTGCTTGACAGTAAAACCGTGTTAATGCCGTCTGCAGAGCAGAGACGCGAGGAGACAGAGTCTGAATGCAGAATGAACGAGGGACTGACGAGTCACATCAGCCGCTTCTTTCTTCTTTCCAAATGTAATCTGTCCGCTGAACAATTCCCCTGAAAGTATTTATATAAGCTGCAAATCAGATGAGAGGCTAATGTGTCCTGTTTACATGCTGCACGGTCAGTAATCAGAAGAAATCACCGTGACATTGTGCAGCTCTGCAACACATCACACAAACCTGCGCCGTGACCTCTGCATCGACGGCAGGAACATGTGATCAGTCACCGTAATTTAATCCGGATTCTTTAAGATCACAAAGTGAGAGCTGAGAGACGCCCAAGGCTCTGGACCGTTCTCAGTTCTCGTCTTTCTTTCTCATTTTTAATGTCACTTCTGTTTCAAACAAGCGAGTTTAACGCTGCGTGTGTGGAAATCAGAGCTTTTCTGTGCAAATCAAATCTTTTTTAGAATAATCCGGCTGTCAATCAAAGCAGAAAACACACCCACTCTCCCACTTTGTTTGTGAGCTTTTCAGTTTTCAATACAATTTGATTTGTCTTTAACTGAGTAAAACTGATGATTTTTATTCCCACACAAATTTAAAACAGGTGCTTCCTGGCAAACCTTCGCTTGTTCTCCACATCAGTGAGAGGGTTTGGGTTTTTTTCCTTATGCAGTAGACGGATGAAGGTTGGAACTGAGTAAGGTGGCGTTAGTGATTCGTGGACTCCATTTCTAAGCTAACATTGAGGATCAAGGTCAGATTGTTAGGGCTTCAGAAGGAAATAAGTGCACGGGCTGGTAGAGAAATGCAGGACTCAAAGGTCTCAGCTGAATCAGAGACGATAGCAGGATGAGTAGCAACCCCAGCAGGTGCACTGCTCTTTATGTCCTGGAGCCAAGGTGGGTGAACTGATTGACCACTTCAAGGGGATTGAAGCAGAGTAGAGTGATGACGGGCTCGCTGATGCCAACAGTCTCCTCCATCAGTAACATCCTGTGTGTGTGAGTTTCCAGAAGTGGGACCAAGTCATTGTTTTGCAAGTCTCAAGTCTTTATCCTCAAGTCAGAGTCGAGTCTCAAGTCACTGGTGTAAAAGTCCGAGTAAAGTCACAAGTCTGAAACGTTGAATTTCAAGTCCTTTCGAGGACTTAAAAAAACGAGAAAAAAAAACCCAGGATGTTGCAGTTATGCTAAATGTAAATATTATTTTTAAATCTCAAATCTCAACACATGACGAAATAGTGAACTTAGTATTTTACACAAATTGTGAAATTGCACCTCTTTAAAATGCAGCTCAATTAAACCAAGAATAATTTTCACACAGTTCTGAGATGAGCTGCATGTTATTCTTGGATGCGCTTGTAGGACCGGCTTTAAAATCGCATGACAAAAATATCATACACATTAAAGTTAGTTGACATCACAAAGTTAGATGAAGTCATCGTAGCCAAAGAGAAGCCCCGCCTACCGTTCTTTATGCAACTTCAACTGTCGGACAAAGTTGGAAGTTGTTCCATCTCTGTCTGGGATTCTCTTCTTGCATGTTTTGCATATTGCATTTCGGTTTTTTGTTGACTACTTCATAGTTTATGTACCTGAAAAAAAAAACTCCTTGCAGCATTTTTGAGCGTTTTTTTTTTCTTCTTAAAAAAAAATCTGGTTAATTTGATTGAATGAACTGAATTAATGGTGCACACTTTCTATATAATATGCATGTTAAATTTTATATTTGGGGTGAAATATCAAGTCTTTTCAAGTAAACCGGTTCAAGTCCCAGGTCATTGGTGTAAAAGTCCAAGTCAAGTCACAGTCTTAGAACATTTTTTCACGTCAAGTCTAAAGTCATAAAATTAATGACTCCAAGTCATGTGACTCGAGTCCAAGTCATGTGACTCGAGTCCACACCTCTGAGAGTTTCACGCGGAAACACAACTGCCAGCGTTCTGGAGGAGATCGGTCTGTGACGTCATTCTGGGGAAAATTCCCCGAGCGCTGACGGGCCTGCAGAAATCACCTCCTTTGGCTCCACCTGTTGTGATAAAAATATTGGAAGCATGAAGAAAAAAACCAGTCAATTACTGAAATCACATCATGTCCGTGCAACACTCGGAGCCAGGTAATTACTTTACGCCTGCAGAGGGAAATAAAGACTTCCTGCCCAGAGAGAGTCCGTTAGACTCACGCAGGCTGTCGACAGAGCATTACAGCCTCATAACAGCCCACAGGGGAAAAACGCTGGAGCTCCGCCTCCTCACAGCGGCATTCGCTCTGACGCTGAGTGCGGCTGTAGTCTGGTTTTTTAAATGAAATTTTTACCCTTTTTATTTCACCAGCTGAGCAGGAGGTGAACGGCTTATTTCTGAGCTGCCTGTAAAATCAAAGTTCTGTCTCACTGTTGTTTCGGTACATCTCCATCCCGAAACTACAGAAGCGGTCAGAGCCAACGATTTGCTCAGTCATTATGTTAAAGGTCAAAACTGTAGCTGGTCTCCCCTTCAAGGCCGCGTCCTCCTGCAAGTTTTGTAAAAACTAAAAGTTGTGCAGAGAAGACTCGACCCTCGTGTTGATAATCCTCTCTGGAAATGAGTGTGCGGCTGGTCTCACACAGGCCCGGGCTTGTCCTGTTTCACTGCAGGCAGCATCAAACGCACAGCTGTGTCTGCCTTCAGTGCAAACTAATCTTCACTCACCATCTGTCACGTTTAAGGATCACTTTAGATGAGATACAATCATAACGTGACACCAATTCAAAACATAATAAAAAGACAAACCTGATTAAAACTTTAAATATCTTCCACGTCAAAGGCATCTAGTCGGGTTACAGGAGGCAGGAGGAGGCAGGAGGAGGCAGGCGCTCAGAGGAGAGGCAGGGGTGCCTGCCTTATGTGGGGCGCGTTCAGATGTTACACAGGTGCTTTCCTGGTGTGCTTTGAGCACCTTCAGGAGATGTTGGACACCAAAAACAGAGCTAACAGAAAGAGAATCCTGTAACTCCGCCAGGTAGAAAAACAAATACAAGGCGTTCTTGATTTTTACTGGCATCTATCGGACACAGGTGCCGCCAACGATGCTGTGAGAACAAAAGACATAAAATCATTTCCACAGTAATTTGTTCTCACAGACAATAAACAATAAAGTTTGTTATTCAACAGAAACACAGTTTGACCTTTACAAATGTTGACGTATTACACGTGACTAACAAACTCAGCAGTTCTGTCACAATTGGCGTCTGTCTTGTGTCGGTGACCTAAAAGACGGATTTAATGCGACGTGACCATCAAACAGCAGTCGCTTTCTAAAACATCGGATATGTATCGGATTCAGCACCACATACGAAAGTGACCCAGATCGGATTTGAAAATATCAGATTTGTGCACACTGTCACCATGATGGATAGATGGTCGCAGAGGGTCAAAGAAGTCGGATTTGATGCGCTTTCGCCTGCAGTGTGAACGTAGCCTAAGTGGGCCGGGTCCTCAGGAGGCCAGAAGTGAGTGACTGTGAAATTGGACTAGCGTTAGGAATTACGTCACGAGCAAAAACTCGGCCGTCTGCTCCTTGCTATCTAAATATAACAGGACACTGGTGTAAACTCTCAACTGTCTCACACTTCTGTTTAATCAGTTTTCTGTTTGACGTTTATTCAGCTGTGTGAAACCCCGGAGGAACCCTCCTGAGGTATTAATAAAGTTTCATTTAATCTGATCTAATCTAATAACTTTAATCTCAGCCAAACCGATTTACTCACGAACAAATAAAACACTGAAAAAAGCCAAACAACAGCATTTTTAAGTTATCTAAGTGACTTACATATTGTGTTTAACCGGAAGAGCAAAATTCGGGAGAATGGTGGGTCCGGGAGATTTTCGGGAGGGGCACTGAAATTCGTGATTCTCCCAGAAAAATTGACCCTGTGCACGAGGAAATGCTAAATTCCAGGTTTGAGACCGGGTGTAGGTTTGTACTTTTCCGGTAGCTTTACTTTGCGGTCAATCGCTACTGCGAAGATATCCTCCAACATCATGTCCAAAACTCGAAAACGGAAAGATCGCGTCAAGTTACAAAGAGCAGAAGGTGGGAACACTCCCCACCGTTGTGTCATAAAAAATCTAATGACAGTTATCTACAAAACAGGATCGCCCGAGACAGGTTTGGGGAACTCCAGGCCTCGAGGGCCGGTGTCCTGCAGGTTTTAGATGTGTTCTTGATCCATCACAGATGACTTAAATGACTAAATGACCTCCTCAACATGTCCTGAAGTTCTCCAGAGGCCTGATACTGAACAACCGTGTGATTCAGGTGTGTTGACCCAGGGTGAGATCTAAGGCCTGGAGTTCCCACCCCTGATCTAAGATATCAGATTTCATGCTGCAAATCACTCCGTCACAAACAACGTGCACGACGTGACTTTAGAAATGGCAGATTATTATCTGCCATTTCTCCCAGTTGGCCTGGTGTCAGGAGGCACCTCTGCTCCCACTTGCAGGAAGCCCACAGCTGAGGTGAGCTTCTAAAGTGTCAAACCAGCAATCTTCCTGTCTCATGGCTATTAACGCCCGCCTGCGTTGGCCAATAAGATGCGAGGAAACCCCGAACCAATTTGCCAGCTGTCAAAAGACATTAAGAATGAGGTCAACAGTCATGGCTGTCACCTCGCCTCCAGCTTATCAGCATCTCTGTACCTCTTAAATCACAGCGTCGACCTTATTAGAGCCCAGAATAGTCTCACAGGATGCCCCTGATCTAGCAGCATCACTGACAGGTACAAGTGAGGTTCACACATCAGCGAGCAGGAGGAATTACTTCGCTAATTGTTAGGCATTCTGATTTGACTCTGTGGTGCTCAACACAATGTGGTTTCAGACTGTGACTGCTGAAAATGCCGTGAACGAACTAAAACCCGTGATTTCAGGAAAATAAGAGCGTTTGGAAGTCTGTGGGTTGGACATGAAGCAGCGAGTTTGGACTGAGGACCGACTATAATTCAGAGCTGCCGGTGTGTTATTCAGCCTGTAACTGACTGACACAGTCTTCAAGCAGTTTGCCAGGTACTCTCAACTGTGAGGTTTTTACAGCTTTAAAGGCAAAAGTCCACATGTGGAGCACAAACACCATGACTGTAACCTCCGGGTCTGAAAAACTGGCATTGATTTAAACAGACAGCAGGGGGCGATAGCTGTCGTTGTATAAAGACTTCAAGAAAACGTCCCAACGCGACTTCATAGGTCAGTCGCTCATTTCAGGCGATACTGAGTGAAACATGAAGCCTGTTTCTGTTCATTCGGGTCGATCGGTACCACCATTCCCAGTTCATCAGAGCCAGACACACCAAGCTATGGTCCTGGCAGGTCCCGCCTGCCTGGGGGAAGATTTGTCGGTGGGTCTCTGGCCGAGTCTCCTGCTCACCTGTTCACCATTTCTCATGCATTTTGAGGACCTGTTCATCCACACAGCGACTTCAGTGGGAATGCCAAACTCTAAATTACTTGTGCCAAATTGATTTCTGTGCTTACCTTGCTCTCTCCTTTCCTCTCCGAGTTTTCTATTGGCTGGTTTGACCCTTTGAGTCTCTTGGATCTCCCACCCTGCCTGCTTCTCACTCTCTGGGAAAACTGGGAATTTTCCTCTTTGCAAATATGTTTTAGGTTGAATATTAAACTTGTTTTTTGTAATAAATACTTTAATCATTTGCCAGCTTGTGGTGCTGCTTCTAATGCCACAAAATTGATTGATGGAGACATCACACTACAGAGAGGAAGATGCTGCAAAAATCCCTGTATCAGAGCTGACCCCGTTACCATTTCCACCGGAGGCGCTGATATATTAAGGGGTCACATGTTAATGTTGACCACAAGCTAAGCTTAAACGGCAGGAAGGCGTCTTGTGCAGGGTTTGCTCATTGGCTGACGGCTCGTGATTGACACGTGAGGTTTTCCAGTCGACCCTCGCTTGTCACATCGAGTTTCCAAACACCAAGCTGAAGAAAATGCTCCGCTCGAGGCTTCGTCACGGGCCATGACGAAGCACCGGGTGCTGTCACGGAGGTTACATCCATCTTTTTGACTGGCTATGATTTCATTGCTAGAGGGGCTGGTGGTGGCCCGAGTCATTTCGCCTGTCACAGCAGCAACAGTATCCCACAGCGCATCATTTTCATACTTACACACAGTTTTGCTTTCAAGGTTTTTTTGGTAGGCACCAGAAAGGAAAGAAAATATCTGCTGCATGTGCTGAAAAAGCTCCATTCTGGTTGGCTGGATGGCACCTACCCTCAGAGCGCAGGCGAGAAACCGTCTTCCTGTTGAAATACATCAGTTGCATCACATCACACTGACTTTTTGCTGAAGTCCTGAGTCCTTAACTCGCCATTGCCGGTCCCAAGCCCGGATAAAAAGGGAGGAAGGTTGGGCGTGCGGATAGCAACCTCACCAATACAGAAACACCAAGAAGAAGACAAAACAATCGACCTTTAGCGGCCAGCAGTCTGGGAGCGGTGACGGGCAGTAGTAGCTGTAGCAGGCCTGAGCCCTTCACATACAAGCTGCTGCTCAGGTTGCTGTTTTGAGTCTGCAAAGACAAAGTGTCACAAGCATGAAAACCGTCCACAGTCCACATGGAAACGTTCCCACAGCAGACACTCATGAGGACTTCTGGAGTGACACCTGCAGTTTTATTGTTTCTCTTATTTTCAGAGATGATTTGATGTCTGCACTGACTGAGCGGGTTTATCAGAGACTCAGGTCATTTATTCTCACACGGCAGATTATTACTGTATTACCCTTCAGTGGATAACAGCTATATTGAGATTAATTGGCCATAAGTTGCTGTATAATTAATGAGGACTTTTGCTTTCTGTCACATTCATAATCTCTACCAGCTATTCCCAGAAACCCTTAAAAGATCAAATAGAACAAAGGGGACTGATCGTTTTTTCTTTTGGCTGAAGTACAAGCTGATCCCAGCGGCGCTGAGCCCGGAGCTCTGTGTGTCTAATGAAAGAGTCACGGTTATCGATACGTGTTTGACAGTTCACAGCTCAGATAGACTAATTACTGCAGAGACTTTTATCAGTGACTCCCAACAGGCAGCAGGAACTGTTGGTGTGCTCTCTGTGCAGTCAGAGACAACTTATAACATCATTTCTTTGTCTTCTTTTATAGAAACAAACACGTCTGAATAATTTAAAATGTTACAGATTTATACAAAAAGGTTTAAAATGTAAAAAGTTTAAATTGAGGTGTTACTTTGTTGATATTTTTAAAGATTTTTTTACTGTAAAGCAGGTATTTCTTTCAGTTTGACGGCAGCTATTCAACTTCATATATTGACCTTAGATCCATCCATCCAATCATCTGCGTCCATTTATCCAGATCAGCGTTGCATGGGCGGGACTATCCCAGCTGTGCAGGCTCCCTGGACATGTTTGTCACAGGGCTCCATCGAGACCACACTGACTGATGTGGTCATTGTGACATTACTCACTGGTCGGCAGGCCTCAGGTAAGGCAGTTTATCAAAACACGCGCACGCTGCGTTATTCATCTTTTCAAATCTGTGGTTTGTTTACAACTTACAGCAAAGCATCGAGTATGGGAAGTTTGCTTTAGCAAAATGTGATGCATTTGAATAAGCAAATGGACACAGTTGGTCTTTTATTAAATCAGTGAAGCTGCACAAGTCAGGGTCCTGCTGGCTCCCAGTCCAAAGTCTGGACAAAGGTGAGTGTGGAACGGCATCAAATCAATGAGGCTCATCAAGAATGAGATATCTACACTGGATTAGGCGTGCTCAGAAGGTTAGTGAGACACGAGAGGAGGATGAAGAGTTGAGAGGCAGATGAGTCACTGTTCAAGCCTCTTTTACATTTATATACAGTCTGATATCACACAGAGGTCCAAGCTGCTGTACAGGCAGAAAACCTGTAAGAAATGAGGTCACGTACATATCAACACATAAACAAACAAGCAGATCAGAAATACAAAAAA
>NW_024582919.1:92603-110264 GCF_018398535.1 Haplochromis burtoni
CTGAAACGAGCCCTTTTAGCTCCTCCTCCTTTTGGTCACTTTCCTCTGGGTGTCTGTGCCCGAGATGACGATCTTAGGGATGTCCCCTCTCTGTGACATCACTGGGATCCAAGAGCAAAAAAACTGAGTGCTTAGAGCAGCCTGAGCTTTGGCTCACAGGGATCACTTGTACACACAGTGACCTCACTTTTAGTAACCTTGGTTGTGAACATCTGCTTTCAGCTCCTCGTCCACCTCCATCATTCCAGCCCTCTGCATGTCCTGTTCTCGTCCTCTCTCCTCTGCACACGTCCAAACCATCGCAGCCTCACCTTTCTATCTTCGAGTCATCCCTCCGATCTAATCACTTCTAGTCCTGTCCATCCAGCTCAGTGTTATGTTCCCATGCCTGGTCTAGTCCCATCTGTGTGTCGAGTTAGTTGAATTTTGTTTAGTGCTTTGTTCTTGTTGTCCGGATGTTCTCTCTGTTTAGTTTTTCCAGTTTTTGGCCTTTTTAGTTTTCATTTTCTGGGTTCTGATCTCCGTTAATGTTGCTTTGTTTTCCTGCGCCTTGTGTCAGGCATCGAACAGCCAACAATAAAGACATTTTGTTCCACTTCCAATTCCTCGGTTCCACATTTGGGTCTCCTAACCGCTACAGCACTACATGATAGTGAAAACTTTAGTGGGAGTACCTATCTTTAGCTCTGCTACGTCAAGCTCCGCCCCCTTTCTTGTCTGAGCCACCATTTCCAAACCATCAAACATCAGTGACGTCGCCCACTGTGAGTCAGTGTAACTACCAGGTGAAAAGAAAAGAGAGTACGGTTCACCCGGGGCTGACCTGCTGGAGAAGTTGACACCTTGGACTCACCTGCTCACACACCTGAGCGCTATCACCTCATTATCTCCCTGTACTCACGGACCTGCTCGAGCCCACTCTTCAGTGCAGACTGTTGTCCCATCGGCGGCGTGGACCTTTCAGATGGCTGAAGATGTGCTTTCTGAGGGATTCTCCACTTGCTGGTTCGTTCCTGAGGAAGCAGAAAGGAAGGACTCTGTTCATACCTGTCTGCCTCCAGGAGGATCTCTCCCTCTCCTGCTTTAGTTCTGGGCTAAAGTCTTATCAGCAGCATAATTTTCTTCTACGCAGCTCTGGCCAAGAAAGGAATCCATTTCTATTCTGTGCAGAAGCCCGCTGTCGCTCGCTGAACTGATACTCATCTGTGATTCAGACTCGCTCCCTGCTGACTTGTAGAATCAACTTTTAAAAAGTGCAAACTGTGGTCTCTGAATAGAAAACATCAGCACAGTTCGCATTGACTGAATGATGGCTGCTTTTTTCCTTTCTCCGTTGTGGAGACAGACGATCTGGGGATTTTGTGTCTGTACCTACAACAAGACCAAGCAGCGTCCACGACTCCAGCTCACCTGAACTGTAGCCACGCCCCCTCTCCAAGCAGGTCAGAATCAGAATCCTTTATTTATCCCCAAGGAAATAATGTGGTTACAGTCGCTCCACAGCAATAAGAGCAGTAACAGACTGCACTGAATACATGAAGTTATTAAATATATTGTCACTGAGGCGTATTATTGGTGCAACTGTTACACTGTGTGCTGTGCATTAAATGTGGAGGTGTGCAGAGAGAGCCACGGGCACGGTGGGTGGGTTCACCTGGTCCGAGTCCTGCTCATGAGAGAAAAACATAAATAAAAACATAACAGGAAGTCTTGTTAGGAAACGAGCCTGGGCCGGTCCAAAGGAATAAATCCACCTTAGAGTTCAAACAAAGGTCACGTATTGTGCTTCAGAGGTCAAAGTGCTGTGATGTGTTTAATAATGCAGAAGATGTTGACTCCAACAGGCCTGCCTGCTCTGGTGGGGGAAAGTCCTTTTTTGACCTTTGATACAACAAAACAGTTTTAGATTTTCTGTTCACAGCTTTTGTCCAGCACATCACAACACTGGAGGACGTGCCACACATAAATATTTCTTTCCTTTACAAACTCGAAGGCCAGCTTTTAGACCAGAGCGAGCGCAGGTACACTGACATTGTGTCCTGTGAAAGGAGAATAAAATCCTAGGATTTTCAGCTGACCTCCTCTCACCTCCTCACATGGAGTCACAAAAACACAACTTTGTATGAGGCTGCAGGGAGGCAGCGGTGTCAGAGTCACTGTGGTCCGTGTGCCGCACAGCTTGATCTTTATTGCCTAAAAAACTCCCCCGAATCAGAAGACATACACTAATAAAAACATCACATAATAAACAAAATATTTATAAAACCCACGAAAACCTGAATGTCTTCATTTCAGAAATATGTCTCGTGTTTTAAGGTAACGCTTTACTGTCATGCACAGTCCCACGCCAGCACTGAACACAACACAGTCACTTTAAAGGGGATAAAGCGTGCAAAATAAATAATGAATAATAAATGACAGAATGAATGTTTATTGTTGAGGTAGCCAATCAGGTCAGCTGTTAGCATCGAGTTGGGCTCAGCAGCTCCCTCTTCAGAGCTGCTGTTGGGACCTTCTTTGCAACCTCTGAGGTGTTTGAGCTCCCGTGGAGATCTGTGTCTATGTGCACACACAGGAACTTGAAGCTGGACACCCTTTCCACGCACGTTGATGCTGATGGGCTGCAGCTCGGACTTCTTGCGTCTGAAGTCGAGTACCAGCTCCTTCGTCTTGGTGGTATCGACGGCCTCTGAACCTTAACCAAGAAATGATGCCGTAGTAAATCCAAGCAACCTGACAGCGTACAGTCGAAGAAACAGATGTGCTCACAGATTTTATGGATCTTTCTGGGTAATTTAGGGCTGCAATGTTTCTTGTAAACTGTTATTACTATACATGAAGCCAAACAACATTCAATTCAGTGTTATTCATACAGCGCCAAACGAGTCGCCTCGAGGTTCTTTATATTGTCAGGTCGACCCTACAATAATACATACGGAGAAAAACCCACCAATCATATGACCCCCTATGAGCAGCCCTTTGGGAAAAACTGCCATCCCTCTCAGCTGAGGTATCAAACGTTATACTGGTTAAATTTTAATCAAACATTTATCTGCAGAACAAGATATCAGCTTTTTGTCCTGATCCGCAGAGAGTGAGAAATGGAACTGTTGGGAGAAATCCTTATCGATCCATAACAGTGAGCGTTTATTACTGATCTGTACAACAAAGCCAACAAAGTGAAGCACCTGTGCCTCACCTGCTGTGCACAAACAGAGAATAATGATATTTTGTGTCTTTTACTATTGATAACTTCGATCCACAGCAATCAATATCCTGTGTTTTCACATTTCTGTATTAACCGTGCATGAGTAAATTTGAACTTAACTGAATTTCTCAGTTGTCTTTAACCAAACACATACAAATCAAAACTAATGGAGCCTAAATTCTGCCTGCAATGGACAACCGATTATTAAAACCTGCGAGTCGGATGGTTGAGGTCCAAGAGTCAGGAGCACGGTTAGCTGTGGTTAGGAGGTCTTCAGCACGTCTGTCCAGCCAGTGCCACGATTGTCTCCTCTGAGGGAAAACAGGAAATAAGGAAAGTACGAGAGATGGTGGCAAATTCTCCAGTTCTTATGATCTTGGGCTGAAGGAAGGACAGTACTCAGTGTATAAATGCTCACACGACAATCATTTTATTCCATACAACACTTTTGAGCATAAACCATCCGGAGAGGAGATGAGCGCAGGAGGGTGTCCGCCTGATCTCGAAGTGTCTGAGCGTTCCTCACATTCTTATAGCTTCAGCCCCATAACATCCACATGCTTTCTCTCTCTCAGTGAGCTATGACCTCGGCTTCCTGTGCAGTCTGTTCTGTTCTAATCAGACAAATAAGGCCATGACTCTCTGAAAACAGTGTTTCTTATAGCTCAGCAGTATCATGCATCATAAACAATATCATTCATTCACAATAAATCAGCAGTATCATGTAATACAAATCAGTTTAATAAGTGTAATAGTTATCACCTCTTCAGGAGAATAATGCAAACTAAACTACATAATGATTTCACAATCTTTAATTAGGGGTCTAACGTGGCATAAGATAATATAATAATCTCACAATGGACAACAGATCAGTGCAAAGGTTTCTCTGGTGAATGCCTCCTGATACGTCACATGATTCTCCCCACGACATTCGAGTCCTCAAAGAAGGCTGTGCTGATGTCCTCACAGGTGACATCATCGCCAGAAGTTCATCAGTAAACTCTGAATCTACAGTCAGTACTTCAGCCTGACTGCTTTTACTCCGAAACATCACTAAAAACTGCACAGTCCATGAAAAAGGCTCCCACACAGTTTGTGCAGGAAACATGTTATTAATATAAAATGAATCATTACTGTTGTTAAAGCTGTAAAATGTTTTTCATGATTTATTCTAAAAACCTCATAAAAACAGCCTCGCTGAGGGTTTAAATAGTTTCAGGTCATTTTCCACCTCTGTGGACTTTGATGTAACGTCGTCCCACTGTTCCCTGTACCACCAGTCTGATGTGTAGCTGTTCTTCAAACAGGTCCTCACCAGTGTTGGTCAAGTTACTTGAAAAAAGCAATCAGTAACTAATTACTGATTACTTCCCCAAAAAAGTAATCCCATTACTTTACTGATTACTTATTTTCAAAAGTAATTAATTACTTAGTTACTTTTTAAAAACACGATTTACAACCTGAATAGGTGATAAAGCGATAGATCTTTCAGCCCAATTCTACTTTTTCTGCATAATTTTTAAAACTTGTTTTATTAGTTTTAATCTTTTAACTTTATGCATCAAGCAAAAATTTAATTATATGCAACATTCTCTGACTGGAAGAAATTAGTTTAACATTTAAACCTATTTTCTGCACATTCCAGCACATAAAATAAAATATTTTTTGTGTTTACACTCAGTCTTTCAAATAGATGCAAGTAAAACACAGCAGAAAATAAATAAAGTCAAAGACTCAGCGGTCCTGTTGCTCTATTTTCACCTGTAAAGCAGGAGTGGGGTAGGCGGAGGTTTACCCTGGTGCAGGTGTGCCGCGGTCAGTGGAAGAATCCGCGAGTTTCTCTGTGAGTTTCCCATTACGTCGTAGCTACTCGGTGCTTGTTGGAAGTTTAGGGGTTTTTTCGCTGTAAAAAGAAGTTTTCTTCCCACGCACAGCGGACACTAATGTTTTTGTCACTTTGTATGGAATCAAACTCAAAGTAAGGTCAGTACTTCCACGCTTTAAACGCTGCACGCTCATACTCTCTCTGCACTCGATATGTGATCCATTGTTGATCTGCACACAGCTGTTGTCACGAACGTCGCACTCGCTTACGTCACTGTCATGAGACATTCTCGCAAAAAATCACGGTTTTAGTAACGCAGTAACGCAGCGTTCCTACGGGAAAGTAACGATAATCTAATTACCGTTTTTGCAATAGTAATCCCTTACTTTACTTGTTACTTGAAAAAAGTAATCAGATTACAGTAACGCATTACTGCCCATCCCTGGTTATTACTCATGTGTACGCTCCCTGGGAACTTCATTAGCACGACTAGCTGGTACTGACGCCTTTACTGATTACACGTGTGCTAAGGAGGACTTGGACACGTGTACATCATGGTGAGTTTTTGCTCCCAGCCTGTCCTCATTCCTGTGACAGACACAAATACATACTGCACTGAAAGTCTTCAGAGCTTATGGGCTCACTGTGGGTCTTATGAATAACAATGCCTGCTTTTACAAATTCTTCTCACGGGGCAGAGCAGCTTGCGTGTCAGCAAAATGCGAAATAGTCACAG
This sequence comes from Haplochromis burtoni, assembly GCF_018398535.1. Classification (NCBI taxonomy): domain Eukaryota; kingdom Metazoa; phylum Chordata; class Actinopteri; order Cichliformes; family Cichlidae; genus Haplochromis; species Haplochromis burtoni. The sequence continues at coordinate 98,373 of NW_024582919.1, forward strand.
ACTCTCATTCGTTTGTTCGTGTTTCACTCTGTCGTACGTTGTAGTGGCGAGCTTAGCAGACAAAAGAGACGCGTCTTCGTGACACAGGAATCGCTGAGTGTAGGATGGGTAGAGCGCTCCCTGAAACTTCATTTATGATTAATTCCCGGCATCTTTATGGTGGAGAGAGGACCTCAGCAACCACTCAGCTTCAGAAAACAGCAAGTCTCTAAACACGGTGAGCCAGCAAGGCCTAAATTAAACTGCCAACTCAAATCACACTCTTTGTGTGGATGTGACAACGTGCACGAGCGAGTGTGTTTCACACGCTTGCGTTCCTTTTGAGAGCAAATAGTGAGTGTGGCGTGAAGCGCTGTCATTGAAAAGATAAGAAAACGAGTCTGACTCACGCAGCTTGCAGTTATCAAAGGTTGGGGGAAATTGGGTATTGTTATCACATTTCCATATTCCTGTCTCCCAAATTGACTGCTGACAGACTTTCACATTTGAAAAGCATGAACATAACACCAGGTTGGAGGAATGCCACAGTCTGCCTTCAAGCTCAGCAGCGACAGCACATTTACAGCAAACCCAACATTAAATTTGAATCGTGCATATTTTTAATCTGGAGGAATGAAGAGCATGAATACAGGTGATAAGAAATAGAGTGAGCACCTGCTCCGTTTGCTGGTCTGCAGCTTTCAGCTGTGTTTCAAGCATCAAAACACCAAAGTTTGTGACAGCACAATTAGAAAGAGTTAATAATAAATAATAATAATAACGGGTATGGCTCGTGTGGAGGGGGAAGCCTCTTCTTTCTGAAGAGAACTCGACAGCACGGCGTCGATTTGAAAAACTGCATCTGAACAAATCGCAAGAGCTGAAAAAGAAAAGGATCAATGCAACGGTGCCGGCGTCTCTCTTTAGCATCGCTGTACTGTATGATACTTCAAAGTTACCAACAGTACTTTGGACTCGTATTACACAAACCGTTCTTAACAAATCCTGCACTTTAAATCTGGTAACTATGTCAGCTGTAGTTTGGTTGTTGTAACAGCATCAGCACAGACGGAGGCTGAGCGTTGTTCTAAGGCCACGCCCGGATAGATTTGAAAACGGCGTCTGACAAAAGATCTGAAAACGCTCCGCGTCCACTAGACTTGTAGTCAAGAACGCCTAAACCAAGACCGAGACAATACCAAGACCAGAGGGATTAGAGCATAGCTGAGCCGCTGTGTGAGAGCTGAGCAGCCAAAGGACATTAAGTGAGGAGCGGCTCTCGCTGATTCACTTCAAAGCACTCTGATGCTGATGCTTTTGAAATGACACATTATTGAACGTTACGTTGGGTGTCATGGATGCTGGTGACTCCAAATCTCCCGACTGCTATGTCGATCTGAGACAGCGAGACCGAGACCACGTAAAAGTGGTCTCGAGACATCCAGCTCTAGTGTTCACACCATCGTTCTCACAGAGTTGTTCATCCACACTGAAACAGCTGAAAATGCTTACGTTCCAGCACCGTCAGACGCATGCGCAGACGTTTCACGCATGCGTCTGACGTTTATTTACGTTTATTTACGTTTATTTACTTTACAGCTCTCAGAAACATCGCGGCAAGACGTCAAGGAAAAGCACCGAGTTTTTTAAATGAGGTGGAGTTGTTGCTGCGAGTAACACAAAAGTACAAAGTTGCAAAAGCGAGTGAGAAATAAAGCATTTAAAGAAAAGCTCTCTGGTACAGACTGATATTAATCTTTAACAGGGCTGTCATCAGACGCCCTCTGCTATCTTAGTCTTGTTGGTCACATGACTGCATGCAGTGTTGGAGTAACAGAGTACATGCACCGCCGTTACGTATTTAAAATACAAAATTTAGAAACTGTATTCTGTTACAGTTACCGTTTTAAAGGGTGGTATCCAGAATACAGTTACTTTGTTGAAACAAAGTAACTGTCTTTTCCTGTTTCCTGTGACCGCCGAGGCGCCATTTTAGCAGGCCAAACAAAGGGCTAAAGGAGCAAAAGCACAGGATGGCATCAGCAATGGCACACACTTGCTGTGTTGTCGGTTGTAATGTTAGATCACACGATCAGGAAGGGAATACGCTGGAAAATTGGCTCTCTTTGTATTCTTTCCCCACCTGGAAGCATCACGAGGGAGCTCGCGTATCGATGTTACCAAACGAAGGCGTCTAGCCTGGATAGCAGCTGTGAGACGAGCTCCAGTTCTCTACCAGCCACAGATATCTGTTGGTGCTCCAGACATTTTCATTCCGGTAAGATCTAAATAAGTTCATATCTTTATAGCCTGTTAGTTTTATTTTCAATGCGCTCTGAGGTCGTAGCAAATTAGAACAAACAGCCTACTGAGTGATTTTGTAGAACTACCTTCTATTTATAGAGTTGCTAATTGTTTTTCATTATTGCAGCAAACCAGCCAATGAAATGGGTGAAACAAACCCTGACTGGGTTCCTGCGCTACACAAGGGGCGCTACGAAATCCCTGCTTCAAACTGCACGCTACATGCCAATCAGATTACTTCTTCCATGTGAGGGTGAAGAGGGGACCCTCCTGGATAAGACGGTGAAGGTTTGCTGCGTTTTGGTGAAGATGTGCCCCAGTGTGGCAGTAAAACCAGGGAAATGCTCTTGTTAAATACTCTTAGAAGTCTTGTGCTCTTTATGTAGTGACAGGTTTTCAAAAGACACAGTAAATTACAGAATGCTCGTAGTGGGTGATGTTATTTAAATGCTGTCATGATTTTGTCATTTGTGCTCTATAAACAACGTGGATTCCACACTGTTACTGATGTTCTACAGAGTGGGTTTCATTAAAAACAAAAAGGCAAAAATGAGTTTGTTTCTTTATTCAACGTTTGAACAGTGGCACTCAGTCAGTACATCTTCAGTAAATGCAAATTATTTACATGCCCCCTAAATAAAACATTATGGGATATTCAGAACAGAACTATGCTTGGAGAAATATTGTCCCATCAGTTGATCCTCCACAGTAGCAGGTGGGATTTTTCTGTTTTGAGGACGGCTCCTTTTCCCTGTCACTACAGATGGTCTGTTTATGTTTTGATCAAGAGCCTTTTTTTGGGCAGCTGAAGAGGAGAAGTCTATCTTATGGCCAACCTCTGGCTGTATCTTGGTCACATTACCCAGCAAAACCCAGTATGCAGGTTCATCTGTAACAGTCCTTGTGCCACGGATCAACACTGTTGCTTCTACATTAAACAGAAGAGCAGCGACATGGCTGCAGGTCTCTGCGACTCCGGCCTTACAGGTGCAGCGGGCGGCTTCAACCTTCCCTGTGATGCTCACAGTGACCCATGGCTGCAATGCTGGTTCATTCAGTCTTTGAGAGTGCAGCACCTGAAACACACACAGACAAAGTTCATTTAAAGACAAGAACTATGAGCCAAGGCCGACACAAATGTGTTTCTACTTTCAAATCCATTTATCACAAATGTAACAATGAACGTTAGTTAGCACATTTACATGTAATTTTTCATTTTTTTATGTGTCCATCTATAGAACGCTGCATGTTATATTCTAAATCTGCCTGTTTCTGTCAGAAACCTGCCAGCAAAAATGAACCTAAAGTATGTAATGCAAGGATGTCATCACTTCAAGAGATGGAGAAAACATAAAGCAAAAGTGACATTATTATGAATCACTTAATATGACAAGGAGATTCTGCAGGTCATTAATCAATGTATAAAACTAAAACAGAATGTATTTTTAGTGACACAGGACACAAACAAGGAAGCAAGATGTGTAATTAGGATTATTTATAATAAATATGAATTAATTAGGGCAATTTCTTTAACCATAAAGAATAACTAAATCCTTCAGGACAATGTCACATCAATGCACTGAACTCACTATGTTATCCCTCTAACAGAGCCTCTACATGTTCTCACTGTAATTTCCCCTCACGAATGAATTTTTGCTAGCACTAATTTGAATGTTTGGGGGGAATCAAACGCATTTTACTCGCAGTACTCAAGCTGACTTACCTTTGCTTGAATGACGGCGTACTCACAACGTGGAGGCTTAAAAATAGCCAAATCTTGTACCCAGTCCTTGGTGAATTGGATGTGCGCCTCCAGAGATTTATAATTGCGAAATTGGTGCGCCGTGTATGCTCTGACTCCACAGACAAGGTACGAGAATATACCATGATAAGTCAACAGCAGTCGGTCTTCAGGGTTTCTACTCCACGGCCATATTTCATACGGGTCCACATTTCCAATGCACGCTATTTTTTGCAAGTACCGTCTCTTTGCATCCAGACGTCTCTGTCTCTATAACGTCCTTTTTCTTTTGAGCTGCTTTTCAGAATGGTTGGTAGCAATCTTCCTTCCAACACAGTGTGTTTGTTTTGATTCATGGCCTGCTAAAAGGGGGCCACGCGTATAGTTTTCTATACGAGATCGCTGCAAAAAGTGCAGCCTTACCTAATGTCCCCCTACTGTTACTCATTTATATTAAGATTTAAACATCTAGTTGGTGTTGGTGTGGAGAGTAACCTGCAGTAACAGTAATAAATCACACAGCAATAGGACATCCATGTAGTTGTAAAAAAGCTTGATGATATATTAAGTAATCCAAAGTATTCAGAATACGTTACTCTCACTGAGTAATGTAACAGAACACGTTACAAAACACATTTTGGGGCATGTAATCTGTAATCTGTAGTGGAATACATTTTAAAAGTAACCTTCCTTCCTCTGACTGCATCACATGAATAAAAAGTGTAATCATTTTCGAAAAAGCTCGTTGTCCACACTGCGATGCGAAAACAGCGTTTTCAAATGTATCCAGTTTGGAGAGCGTTTTCAAAACGCAGCGTTTTCCTTGACGGAACGCCAAAACGGAGAGAAAAAGATGCGCTTTCAAACAAAAACGAATTAGTGCGGACGTAACCTCAGTTAAAGAGTCCCTGATGTGCAAATGGCATCATCTGACAGGACGCTGGACTGACACACACAAACACACACTCGTAAACAACCCAGTGTCATTGTTTTGTTCTGTTTTTCGCACACTTGCACTTGTGCTGTGTTGATTCTCTTTCACATGTAGCACCATGGTCTACGTTGTCTCGCTTCACTGTGTGCTGGACCCCTGCACATGGTTGGAATGACAATAAAAGCCACTTGACTTGAAAGAAGAGGCTGAAAGTGGATCAGACATGAGCCAATGGACCATCTGAGATGATCCACAACACCAGGTTAGTCTCTATGTGACTAACCTGGTGTTGTGGGGAGAGCTTCAAGCATCCTGGGTCCTGGACACCGTGAACCCACAGATGGAGAAATCGACGGCTTCTTATAAAACACTCTTTCTATCTAACATGTGTTTGAGGCTACTCTGACATGCAGGCACAGCCAGGGATTGAACCATCAACCTCTGACCCTTTAGCCTGTAGCAAAAGCTCCTGAGCTCTAGCTTTTGTCTGTAGCTCCACTGTAAGTCTTTAAAAGCTGGGCTAAAAGAACAGTGCTGATCCAGAGAGGATACCGGTGCGTGATACACTCACATGAAGCAGTGTTAGAGGTCAGTGTATGTTTCCTGAGTGGGAGCTGCTCTAGGGAGAACAGTTGGGTATTTGTTGCTTTATGCTGGGCACATTATGTATCTTTGGTTGTATTGTATGTTTGCCGTTGTGAGCGTGAAATTCGAGTTTGCTCGTGTAAAACATGAAATTCAAATGAAGGTATTTGTATGTAAGCGAGCATGTGGGGAATGTTCCCGAAGCCTGTTTGGAAATGTTGTTCTCTGCAGATTTTCCTCTGGAGGTTTGGTTTTGGAAATGGGATGAATGCTAAGCTGGAGCAGGGTTAGTCATTAGCAGAGATTAGCAGCTGTTTGGAGAGTTGCAGCTTTCTTCCAACGAAGGGTTTCAAAACAGGATTTTCATCTGTGGTGCATATTGTATAATAATGTTTATATATCGCAGCAATGCAGTAATGTTCTGGGATGTTTCGAGCTGGCACAGATATAAAGGACTCTGGGGCTTCCTGCTGTTTAATCTGTGGAGAAAGCATTACAGGAGGAGAGCCTCCACATCCCAGCAACCCAAGCGGCCCAATCGGCATCTTCAGAAACTCAGCAGGGGAGCGAGGAGAAGGGAGGAGGCGTCCACGGAGAATGACCTATTTATAGGCTTGGCAGTGATTAGATGGAAGCAAACAGGTCACTTCCTGTCAGAGAAGATGCGGGAACAACTGAATTCCTTTGATTGTTCATACAAGCTGACGAGTCCACTCCACATCACGTTTGTGTGTCACACCTTACTGTAACATCACACATGATAAGCGCCTAAAGGCAGCTGTTGTTGTGATTCGGCTCTACATGAATAAAGCTGAATAAGCATCATGCTGCCGACTCCACCCTCTGCAGTCCGTCCATGGATTACACGAGTGTTGATTCTCTCACTCTTTAGCTTTGACAGCTGCTTCACAGGTCGTGGTTGCACGTCTCTTTTCTAGTTTCCTGTCTAGCGTTGTGTCAGCTGGCCCAGAGTGTTACTCAGGTCTTTAGTCCCTTTGTCCTGAGGGTTGTCCACATGGATGTTAAAATCCCCAACAATAATTACACAGTCAAAATCAACACAGATCACAGACAGCAGTTCACTGAGGTCATTAAAAAAGTCTGTGCAGTATTTGGGAGGCCTGTAAACATTAAGAAACACAACTTTGGATGGGGCCTTCAGCTGTAAAGCCACATATTCAAAAGACTGAAAACTTCCAGGAGATAGCTGCTTACATTGAAATGATTCATTAAATAAGACAGCAACCCCTCCTCCTCTCCTGCTCACCCTGGCCTCACTGATAAAACTGTAGTTAGGAGGGGTCGTCTCGATGAGAACAGCTCCACTGTTACTTTGGTCCAACCAAGTTTCAGTTAAAAACATAAAATCAAGGCTGTGCTCAGTGATTAAATCATTAATTAAAAATGTTTTCCCAGCTAAAGATCTAACGTTTAATAAAGCCAACTTAAGTGTTTTAGAGGTATTACTTGTCCCCTCGTGTTTGGGAGCAGTCTGTGGCACACAAGGTATGTTTACTATGTTTAAAGATCTTTTAGAGTGCAGCTCTCTGTGTTTTGACCAGGCCACATGTCTCCTGTCACCTAAAAGTACAGAAATTTTAAAACCTTCTAGTAAACAGGGTCCCAGCTTCTCCTGGGAAAAGTCACCACTGCCATAATCCTCGCAGCCCGGACCCTCCACACATCACACATCAGACTGCGGAGACAGGGCATGAAGAGGAACTAAGGGGGGCGAGGCTGGGCAATGTGACTTCGATTGCTCTGTTGAGGGTGGGGCTCGATGGCGAACCTTTGGCCGCTCTGGTGGGGGGTTTATGGGGGACAAAAAGGGATTGGGACGGGGGTAGATCTGAGCCCAGCATTGACCCGCTCCATCATCTCCTCAGTGAATTTCAGGTGTGGGGAGGAGGGAGAAAGGGAGGGGGAGGAGGGTGATGGCCTGTCAGGGGTTTGGGGGACTGGGGAAGGTCGTGGTCCCTTGTCCTGGTCGTTGGTGTTGTTGAGAGAGTTGGAGGCAAATAGGGACCCCTCTTCTTGCCTTAGATGTCTCTCCTTTCTGAGGCTCTTCCCGGGTGGGGGCAAATGGAGCTCCTCCTCAAGGTTTCTGCTGGGCTTTGTCTGTTCTTGGAGTACTGTTTGTTCCTCTTTATGAGATAACTCCTCGTTTATCTCAGCCTTGGCACCAAGCACAGATGGATGACGTATGGAATAAAACAAGTTGGAGGTGAACAGTTTCACCCCTGACTTGTTAAAATTAAATCCATTTGCTTTAAACAGATGCCTGCGTTCCCAAAAAATATTAAAGTTGTTGATAAAATGCACTGAGTGGTCAGCACATGCTGATATAAGCCATTTATTCAGTGTAAACAACCTGCTGAATCTCTCGTCTCCTCCTCTGACCGGCGGTACAGGTCCACTGATGAATACAGCTGCATTCAGAGAGTTTGCAGTATTTAATAAATCCAAATCCAGTTTCTTTATATAGCACGTTTAAAAACAAAAAGTTTGCCCAAAGTGCTGTACAGAAACACAGTGTAAAACACAAGATACAACCACTGACACTCACATAAAACATAATAAAACACATAAAAACCATATCAACTCAAGCCAGTCTGAACGCTATCGAAAAAAGGTGTGTTTTCAAAAGCATTTTAAAAACAGGAAACGAAGATGCCTGTCTAATATTTAAAGGCAGCGTATTCCAAAGTTTTGGGGCCATAACTGAAAAGGCTCGTTCTCCTCTACGTTTAAGCCTTGATTTTGGGACAACCAACAGCAGCTGGTCAGCTGATCTGAGGGTCCGTGAAGGAATATAAGGCTGAAGTAACTCGGAAAGGTATGGGGGAGCAAGACCATTAAGGCATTTATAAACCAGTGTTAGGACTTTGAAATTAATTCTGTGATGAACAGGAAGCCAATGAAGAGAAGACAGGATAGGTGTTACATGTTCATAGCTGTGGGTACCAGTTAAGAGGCGGGCAGCAGCATTTTGAATGAGCTGAAGACGAGCAAGAGATCGTTGGCTGACTCCAAAAAACAGTGCATTACAGTAGTCAAGCCGTGTTGAAATAAAGGCATGTATTACCTTCTCCATGTCACGTCTTGACAAAACTGGCTTCAGCTTAGCTATTTGCCTCAGCTGGAAAAAGCTTTTTTGCAACACCGAACTAATATGTTTGTCCAATTTAAAATCTGCGTCCATAATGACTCCCAAGTTTGTCACATGCTGCTTGATATAAGACCCTAGCCAACCACAATTTACGAGCAGGCTGCATGAAATATTATTAGGTCTAAATACAATCACCTCCGTTTTACTCTCATTGAAACTCAAAAAGTTCAGAGCCATCCAAGCTTTGATATCTTCAAGGCAGTTCAAAAGGATTTGGATGGAGCCTGGGCCATTTGGTGCTAAAGGCAAATAAATTTGGCAGTCGTCTGCGTAGCAGTGAAAGGATATTTCGTGTTTTCTAAAAATAGACCCCAAAGGGAGCAGGGGCCAAGGATTGAGCCCTGGGGCACCCCACAAGGAAGGGGGGCTGAGGTGGACTCAAAACTTTCAACTTTAACACTAAACGTTCTGCCACTCAAATATGAGCGAAGCCAATCCAGTGCTGCACCTTTAATGCCAACCAGGTGTTCCAAACGAGAGATAAGAATATTGTGGTCAACAGTGTCAAACGCTGCAGTAAGATCTAAAAGCACAAGGATCACAGAACTTCCACAATCAGTAGCTAAAAAGATATCGTTAAAAACACGTAAAAGTGCTGTTTCAGTGGAGTGTAGATGTTTAAAACCAGACTGAAAAAGTTCTATGATGCCATTAGCATCAAGAAACGTATTCAGTTGGGTAAAAACTATTTTTTCCAATAACTTTGAAAGGAATGGAAGTCTTGAAATAGGTCTAAAATTTGAGCAAACTAAAGGGTCAAGGCCATTTTTTTTAAATAAAGGGCTAACAATTGCATGTTTAAAACCACCAGGAACCACACTGGAAGTAATACTGCTATTTATAATAGCAAGGACTGAGGTTCCAATTGAAGGGAAAACCTCTTTAAAGAGCCATGCAGGGATCACATCCACGGGAGAACCAGAAGGTTTAATTTGTCTAACCATCTCGTTAAGAAGTGTAATTGAGATGGGTTCAAACTGGTATAAGGCAGCTGAACAGGGACTAAACGTGGATGGGTCATATGTAGGAGGTACTATTGCTGACCTGATGGACTCAACCTTGTTTACAAAAAAAGAAAGAAACTGATTACATCTATTAGCAGAGCCTTCCAGGGTGGCAGACTGGGGCACATTTAAAATAGAACTGATGGTCTTATAAGTGCGCGGGGATTATGACAATTTGATGCAATCACCTGAGAAAAATGGCTGTTTTTCTCATTTTTCACTGTATTTTGATAGCATTTCCAACAGTCCTTTAACATTTCAAAAGAAACCTGCAATTTGTCCTTCTTCCACTTTAGCTCTGCTCTCCTGCATTGACGTCATAATCCATTTAAGTCTCGTTTCAGAACCAGGGCAATGTTTATGGTAGGTCTTAAAGTTAAAATAGAACTGATGGTCTTATAATGTGCGCGAGGATTATGACAATTTGATGCAATCACCTGAGAAAAATGGCTGTTTTCTCATTTTTCACTGTATTTTGATAGCATTTCCAACAGTCCTTTAACATTTCAAAAGAAACCTGCAATTTGTCCTTCTTCCACTCTAGCTCTGCTCTCCTGCATTGACGTCATAATCCATTTAAGTCCCGTTTCAGAACCTCCGTCTGTTGTTTGGACACATCGTTTGACCCTGTATGCAGAACAATGTTTGTCACAGTTGGATATTCCTCTGCAATTTGAAGAATTCTCTCCTTCAGGTTGTTGACCATATCGTTAGGAAAGCAGAGGACTTTAGTGTTCTTACCGCACATCCTTTGTACATCCTTTACGGCAGAGTCACCCACAATCAGAGTTTCAGGCCTAGCCTTTAGCTTTCCCAGTGGCCTTTTACTTTTCAAAAGATTTTCGGACCTTACTTCGCTACTTTTAGATGGATGGTTGTCCGATATAGATCCAGGGTCCTTTGATAGTGGAGCAAATCTGTTCTGCAGTTTCACATTCAGTTGTTTTGGAGGTTTGTTGTTAACCTTCCTATTCACGGTTGTCCAGTCCTGTTTCCTCCGATATAGATCCAGGGTCCTTTGATAGTGGAGCAAATCTGTTCTGCAGTTTCACATTCAGTTGTTTTGGAGGTTTGTTGTTAACCTTCCTATTCACGGTTGTCCAGTCCTGTTTCCTCCCGTATACAGGGGTAGAAGAGCTTCTCTGTCTCGTAGGAAGTGAAGGCCAGTCAGTTTCAGAGATTTCAGCTCGCTGTGCCCTGCCTGTGATACGTCCTCCCCCTTCCAGGAGACATGATTTATGTCTTGGTTTTGCACCAAGACAGTCTAAGGGGGGATTATCACTTGAGGATTTATAATAATGCACAGAGTCTACTTTCTTGGTCATGTTATCTGTGCTCCTTAGCTGTGTACTAGCTTGCTCATCGCCATTGTTTTGAATCAAAGGCAAGGTTGTTTCATTTCCACACAGTCCATTTACCTCCACGTTTACTTCTAAGCGATGAATTTTTGTCTCCAGTACTGCAATCTTCTGCAGGAGGCTGTGGTAGTCATCTGTGGAGAGGGAAGGCATCTTGTTGCTAGTTAGCCTAGCGGTTAGCACCTTTCCAGGCTATTGAGGCTGCTCGGTGCCCAGACGCTGTAATCAGGCTTCAGCTGTGTCTAGGCCACAGACACACGGAGCGCTGAGATACAGTAACTATAAAAATCTTAAATCCGTCCTCTGGGTCCTAAACTCCGTCCTCTTCGGGTCCCAAAGTCAAACGAACACTGCAGCATCACTGAGAGTTAAAAACTGTCTAAATTCTTTCATCTTTAATAAAATGATCAGCGTTGCTGCTTTACAGGTGTAACAATTAAGTTTAACATCCAGGCATCCATGAAAACAGAATTTATTAAATTTAACAGAGTTATAAGTTAGCAGGGAAGTTAGCAGGAAGTTAGCTCGCTAGTTTCCACCTAAACATGATATAGCATGTTCTGACTGAGATTTCTGAAAACATTCAAACGTACAGCTCTGCTATCACTTCCAACATAAATGAAGACAGAAAACTAAACAGCAGTGACGTTTGTAGGGTTACTGAAGTTGGGCTAGCTGGTATATAATGATGTGCTACGTGATCGCTAGCGACACAGCTATGTTAGCATAACATAAACACAGTGAAGCTGGAGGATGAACGCTAACTTTTTTCCACTCAATAAAAGTTAACGTGAGGGTTCCTGATGGTTAGGGACAAA
>NW_024582919.1:112058-114263 GCF_018398535.1 Haplochromis burtoni
TGCAATCGCATGGAGGATGCTGTTAACGGACCAAACTTCAGTCAGGAGAACAACTGAGATAATCCATCCACAATACGAGGTTAGTCATTAATATACTGCAACAACATGGGAATAGAGCAGCTGGAGAGAATTCAGCATTAATGAATTAATGGTAGGGAAGTGGAGGAAGCACAGCTTTTGGCTTTCCCCATATTTCAAAAGTGCTTCTTCTCCTTGCTATTACTGTTGCCCGCCATAATTTGCAGATGATTTTTCTTACAGCCGCTGCGATGCTTTCGACCAAAACAGGTGCAGCTTGTTGACACCATCAACATGCGCTATCGCGGTAGAGCGGTATAGTCAAAATCTCTGCCATTGGCCAAATTTATATAGTTTCTACCGTATACCGTTTCTACCGCCCACCCCTACTTCAGATCATGTCACTCATGTCATTGGACTCTTTAAAAAAGCTGCAGTTGTTATGAATATGTATCAAACTTTCAGGATAAATGATTTTATTCAATTGCAATTTTTTATGCAAGCTTGTCCTATCAGAATATGGTACTTTTGCTTTCACAAAGCTTGGCAATCAACCAAAGAATAACATTCAAACTTACTTGTAAAAGCTGCTCACATCCATCCCAGGGTTACTTCCTGTTATCTATGACATAGATCTGACAAGGTTAGTCTTCAGCTATAATTGTAATTTTCATATAAAAAAAAAGCCTGAAGTTGTTTGTGTCTCAGTAAACAACAGAGCTTATGTCCACTTGTAAGACACTGAGTTCTTAAATGATATTTACATTATTTCCTTTTATCTCATTTTATGTCAGCATACCAAAATGAGCTCAGATGGGTTTTCCCCTCCTGTGTTTTCTTTAGTCAACCATCTGTTTGGCCTCTGGATGAACTCTGGTATAGCTTCCTGTTCCTTTTCTTTATGAGACATCCTATATTCTCTTCCTTATTAGCAGCTCCAAAAGAATCATGTCCAGAGATTTTCTCTTACAGGTTGTGAACTCTTAGAAATCCCAGTATACCCATAGATTTAGGATTTGAGTAGTTTGGTTAAGGTTGTCCTGTTCCACTCAAACTTTGCTTTTCCAGATAATTGTTAAAAAAAAAAATCAGTGGGAAATGCTTAAAACCCGGTTTGTTACATGTAGCCCATTGTAGAACTAGTTTACCTTACATCTCAGTTCAAGAAGCCATTACTGATTCACACAGAAATGAATCAGTTTTATGAAACTGAATATCATATAGCATGCAGCATCTTAGGCATAAAAAAATTCTGCACTACACACCTGAGCACCATGATTTATTTACCAGTTAGCTCAGCTCAGGTCTCATTAGTGTTATTCCACTTGTCAGTCACAGCAAGTTCGTGCAAGGTTGAACTAAAGTAGATCAGCCATTATAACCAGTCTGACTTTGCAGGAGTGGGACTCACAAGTCACTGAAAATATTAAAGCGATGGCAGCTGTCAGTGCCTAACATTCATATTATTGCCATAAGCACGGAGGCCCACAGGCCAACAGCAGACAAGGTGTGACAGCGTTCTGAACATCGTAATCAAAAAGTCAGTGCTCTCCTTTTTGTTTTCAACCATTCCAAAAGTGTTTTTCCATTTCCTGCGTTACCAGTTGCTCTTTTCCTTCCAACACTATCCCTGTGATCTCACTCAGTACTGTCCTGGACATCATAACAGCCCTTTAGGTTTAAGTTGCAGCTTTTAAGAAGTCACGTTTTTTAATACTGACATTGCTGACTGTTGAAAAATAATTCAGACGGCTGAAATCCACGTTAATTCTTATGAACATAAAAGAAATTACAGTAAACCGATTCATACCGTGGATCATGTTCTTGTCTCTCAACACTGTTTAGCTGGATGTTTAGCTTATCTGTCTCCTCCACTTAACAGAAAAGAATTTTAACAACATGGCTTGTGTTTGTCTCATCAGCGATACCTTCTTTTCAAAAACATCAATCAAATAACCAGTTTTTCTTTTTAGATTTTGGAGTGAAGACGTGCTCCAAACCAATCAGCAACCTCAAGTAAACAAGCAAGTGCAATAACAACCTGGAGCTGCCGAGCTGGCTCACAAAAGTGTGTCAATCTTGTGCTCCAGTTTTGACTTAGTATTTACTTAGTATTTTATTAATCTGTTACATAGCACTAATTATTGTGTGTGTGTGTGTGTGTGTGTGTGTGTGTGTGTGTGTGTG
>NW_024582919.1:114355-119355 GCF_018398535.1 Haplochromis burtoni
TACAGGACACACCCCAGGATGTCAAACCTTACAGCACAAAGTAGTCATGTAACCTCAAAACTCTCAGTAGCACTTAAAGACACTATAACAACAGCACACTGGCTGATTTTGACTACAGTAACTGAAGCCCACACATGCACTGCACACATGCACTGCACACATGCACTGCACACATGCACTGCACACATGCACTGCACACATCATTTCCAAAACCAATTTCCAAAGAATTTTCACCAAAAAAAAAGCATAAATACTGACCACCAAGACTATACTGTCTAACTACATATTGTCTTTTGTACAAGCATACATTTCGGTTCAAGCTTATCCTCGGCTATCAGTATTGTAGTGGTGTGGATAACAAGATATAATGACCCATAACTTTTTTAGTATTTGACTCAACACAATCAAAGCTTTTCCTATGTCAGTCTGATAGACCTAAATGTCTATTTCATATGCAAAGTATTTAATTTAAATGGTGGGGGTATTTCCAATATCAGCTGGTCATAATGTTTGCTCAAAGGCGTCCTTGTAACAATGACAGAGCTGCACAGTGCTGAAAATAGCACTAAGGCCATGACTCGTACTCTTGTGGAGTTGAAAGGTATGTGCTAATCCACCTGACCTTCATGGGGCAGAAGAAGGGTGAAAACAGAGTCAGTGAAAGGTTTAGGGTGCCAAACTGATCTGGCAGAAGTTCAGAGAGACTTGGTCTCTGCTACAAAGCAGGCCAGCGGAAACCAATTTAGCCCACCCAAGGTCATGGCTTCTGGACAGCTGGAGCTAAAACGGCTCCGGAGCTTTCTTCTGCCGTGAAACCTCAACAATCTCCTCTCAAAGCCCAGCATTTGGACAATGGCATGAAAAAAAATGGACATTTTTCCTTAACATTCCAGGTTATGCAGCATCAAAAGAGGCAGTGACTTTGTTCATGTTATGGAAGATTAATTAAATCTTTTCTGTGATCTGGAATTCTAAATGTGCCGTGGTTTCTCATTAAAGAGTTCTATTTTTCCGTTTGGTTTGGCTTGTTTGATGGGCAGCAGAGCTCTTGGTCAGTCGAGGCCTGTCTTTGATGTTCGCTGTGGTTCCTGAATGATGATGTGAGATGGAGAGTGAAGCAGACACATGTACACCACAAAAACTTTAGGATTAGCAGACAGATGGGCGACACAAAACTGATGGCCGGTAATAGTTTATGTTCAGTTGAACTCAGGCAGCCGAAATTGAGCAATTGAATCTGAGAAATTTAATACAATTGGATTTTTTTAAAGGATATATTTGATCGTTTATTCCTCCTTGGTAAACTGACTGCTGATTGTTCCTCCACACAGAGCATGTGGAAAGCAAAAAGGAGAACGGCAGCAGCAAAACCGCCTTGAGAGAACATTTGTGGCAGAAATACAGAATGAAAGAGCTAGCATGTAGGTGGGTTGCAAAGTAGCTTGCAGAGGAAGCAGGAAATAGTTGTCTTTTTGTATGCTTTCTATAGTTACAGACTCGCTTAGCTCCTTGTACTTGTACATGGAGTTTAATTTATTTAAAAAAGAAAAATCATCAAATTTGACTGACATTGCTAATCGTTTTTCTTTAATAAAATATTGAATTAACAATATTGTGGTCATGTTGTAACTTGTAACTTAGCAGTTACAATACATGTATTCTATTATGGCACCAGTATGAAAAAATAGAAATTTGGACTTGTGAGTATCATATTAACTCTGTGACATCAGTTTCAGCTTTTAAACTGTGGTAGCTACTTACACATGGAACCAGGTTACATTAGAGACGATACAGGAGACTGCTGATCTGACTGGTTGGCTTTGGTCTGTTTTTACAGGTTGAGGAATTTAGTCTAAATTTGAGTTTATTATTTTCCACAACTCTGCTCATAAGGCTTCATATCATAAGCTTTAATCTGATCTGCTGATCAAAATGTTAGTGTTAATTACCCATAAAGCCCAGAGCTGATGAGCTGCCATGGTCCAGCGACACTGCAAATTGGACTTCAGGGTAGATAGGCTTGCCTGGTTTAGTAATTTTGAGACAAATCCCAGTTTTTGATGTAAACATACATAACAAACCCCAAACAAACCACTGCTCCACAGTTGGATAAAGCACACTCCCTCACAGTGCTGCTGAATCTTTCCTTACATTTGAGGCTCTGTTTCTTTCTCCCTGGGTGCAGGATAAATAACTTTAAGTGCCTGACCTCATGCATTAGAATTGCATCGCATGTTTGGCTTGCATGTACCCCGAGCTGGAAAAGTCATAAACTGCACCACACACGGAGGTCGAGCTTTGTGCTTTTATGTGCTCCGGCTTCCACTCACAGACACAGTTTCTCCTTTGATATTATTCCGGGGTCAGGGCCCCCCTGTTGCTATTAAAACTCCATAAAGCAGCAGTGCCAGCCTGGAATGCCATATCCCCCTGAAACCAAAGCCCGAGCATCCCCGGTTGTCGTTTTTGAAACGAGTGATTATGCAAACCAGGCTGTTTACCTTGGATTACAATCAATATCCAGGTGCCCTGTGAGATTCGTATTAAAGCGAGCGGCAGCAGGCGGCTTTGCCCTGGGAAGTGGGCGCGTCTACGTGGAACAGCGAGCAGGACTGTGAGCGCCAGATAAAAGATGAATTATAGATATCCAGCCCCAGGGCGAAATGTGGAGGTGGGTGGAGTGGAGTGCAGCGGGGGCTTGGAGGGGGTACGTCTTGAGTAATGACTCTCAGTGGTGGTGCTCGAAAAGGTGAAAAGGTTAGCATATGTGAGGAAAGCAGATAAATTACAGGATGTATTTCATTGGGAAAGGAAGGGATGCAGAAACAGGGCTCACTTATCATGCTGCGAATTATAAAAAGACGGGAAAAAGTGGTTGGAGAGACTGTTAAAGATGTGTCAGAGACAAGGATTTTCTCCGGTAGAACAGAATTACAATTTAGAGCTGCTCAACTTCAAACACGTTGCAATACCTCAGAGAGTGACGGGCATGTAATTTCAACACAGTGTTAGATGTGCTGGCTCTAACTCTGATGCTGCAGCTGTGCAAAAGTTGTTAAATGTATACCAGCTATTAAAATGACATGAGTTTCAGCGAGCTCTGCACAGGATGGTGCAGTCCAAATCCCCAGGTGAGCTTCCATAACTCCTCTATGAGTCTTTGATTTTTTTCTGTAGCCTCAAATAAGAGGCGGCAGCCTCAGAACTGATGTGAGAGTGTATTACTATTTCTATAACAACGCCACAGAAAATTGTTATAGTGTTTTTCTTTTAATCACATTGGCTTCTAGTACAAAATGATATAAGATGGTCTCTATAGCAGCTGTAGAGACACAACAGTGGAGCTAAATAATCTGTGAAACGCGTCAAAAATAGAAGACTCTTAAACTTTTGCCCACCTTCATAGATCGTGATACTTAATCGTGACAACGGTCCTGAATCACTCAAATGCTACTTCTCTCTGGACACTGTTGTTTCTCTAAAGTCTTTCCTCAAGAATGATGATGATTTAGAGAAAAAAATGTTTAAAAAAAAAATTTAATTTTTAAGAAAATTTTTAAAAAATCTTTAAATCTTTTTTGGATTTTAAAAAAAAAACATTTTCAAAAAAAATTTTTTTTTGAAAAACTGATTTTTTTGATCCATCCATCCATTCGCTTCCGCTTATCCTTTTCAGGGTCGCGGGGGGCGCTGGAGCCTATCCCAGCTGTCATAGGGCGAGAGGCGGGGTACACCCTGGACAGGTCGCCAGTCTGTCGCAGGGCCCGATTTTTGATAGTTTTTCGATTTTTTTTGAAAACCTATCTATCAGTTTTTCAAATCTGATGTGAAAAACTGATAGAGGAAGCCAGCGTGCACTGAGAGAACCATGCAGACGTGAGGAGACCAACACAAACTGCACACAAAACTGCCTTTGTACCCCTTCTGGTGTGGGTCATGCTTTCCTTTATTAACTGCCCCAAGGAGGTTACGTTTACAGTAATGTTTGTCATTCTGTCTCTAAACAGGGTAGCTCGAAAGAATTTGAATGAAGTCTGATAAAACTTTGTAGGGGTGTGGACTGGGATCATCTTAACCATCCATTAAAACTTCACGTACATCTACCAAGGTCTTCAAGGTCAAGTTAGTGAGTCATTGGTAGAAAATTGACAAAAACTCTTATAAGAAACTGTGATTCTCTCAAGTGTTGTCTGTATTGTCAACATATCATGTCCAATTTGACCTCTGAACTCTCTTAAAGGTCATTAGATTGATTTGAAGGTCCAAGTGGTTATAATGCTATATAGAGCTATTTAAAAACATGTCTTAATGCCGTTCTTTGCATTGACAACATATAGGCATACATGGAATAATATATGGGGATTGTAAATATCACATTACTTTCGATGTTTGTTGCATCGCTGAGTGCTTCTTGTTCTCAAATGAATGCATTTTGCATACATCTGTACAGTGTTGTTGTGATTGTTCTTACTGCTGTTTTCAATGTGAACATGTTATTTTTCAACTCAAGTTTACAGAGGAGCAATAAAATAGTTTCAAGCGTTAAAAAAACGAGACGGGGAGAAACTGATGGATACCGAGAAAAATGCACAAGGGTCAGAAAGAAAAAGTGATTCAGAGATATATTTGAAAACCAGAAAAATAGAAAAATAAAAAGGTGCAAAAAATCGTGACATGGCAGTAGGAATGATAATATACATGTATTTTTTAGTAGGTATTTATCCTGCGTGCATATTGTACACCGCGACTGCTTTTTGTGGCTGTAACAGCTGCAGGAGAGGCTGCTCCGTCTCACTGCCTCATGCAGAGGGGGAGAGGTGTTTAGCTAACATCCTCCTGTCACCCACATCTTCTTTTAAAAAGTCAAAGAGCATGACTCTCACAGTGCTTCCAGTACTTCCCAGGTGAGCCTGTGCAGGAGATAAATGACGGCCTCACCCACTCCAGCACCGGGACAATTAACAAAGCAGGCTTAAAAGGGGGGAAACTCCCACTGGGTT
>NW_024582919.1:124355-128693 GCF_018398535.1 Haplochromis burtoni
CGGCCTCACCAGTGTTTGTCTCGAGACATTGAAAATGCTATGTGTATCATTTTGTGTTTCCAAAAAGAAAGGTCCTAATAAACAAAGCTGTGATCTGCCACACACTGCTGTGACTGGTCGTGAGTAAATTGCTTTTCCTACTGAGTCGTCTTCTTCCGGATCATAGCGTTCCCGACTGAAATCCCAGTGCTTCTCGTTTCAAAGAGGATGTTGAAATCTCGTAAGAGCGTTTCATAAAAGCCAATATAGGTTCAGAGTAGGTAATTAATTCAAAGCTCTGCAGTCAGAAAGGGGGAACTGGGGTAAAGCTTGTAAATTACCCGGAAAGTTGAAGTAGCTTCAGGTTTGTGCTAGAAAGCGAAAGCCGGCACCCTCGCCCAACTCACTGAATGGAAAGAGTCGGTGCAGGAAGCAGGGTGACGGTCAGAGTGGCTCATTTACCATCAGCTGCAGCAGGCGTCAGCTCAGCTGGTCAACACGGTTTAGAAGTTTCACCAAAGTTTCTAAATCACCCTTTACAGCAAAACTTGAAGCATTACGAATGGCACAACAGCATCGATGAACGTTTTCAGTCTTGTTTCAAACATCTTTCTCAGGGTTTCGCTCATCAGTGTGACGAATGATGTTCGAACTGCTCACGCTGGAGCCGGTGCCATTGTTGACCTGTAGCATCTGATACGGTGGCCTATAAAATTTGGAAAGGATGCAACACTGGGACCATTCAAGTCAAATCATACATTTTTTTTGCTTTTGTGCTACTGACCATTCCTCTCCTCTGTCAGTATTCAACTGTGGAGTCACCCAGGGGTCTATATGTAGATCTGTGCTAGCTCTAACTCGCACACAGAAATACAACTAAGCTCTATGTTCCAACAAAAACCGCAGACACAAGAAAACCTCTCTATGCAAATCTTGTGTTAAAAATATTTTTTAAACTCATCAACTTTTAATGCAGCTGTTCACACTGACCGCCTCACTTCACTGTAAAAGTTTGGGGCATTTGTTCTTTCTGACTTTTTTCCAGTTTGGTGGAGAAACAGATCTGACCAATCAGACCACTGCATCTGGCAACACGTGCGCTGTGGCTCAGAGCGTGCACTGGTACTCTGCACATGCAAATAAACTAATCCTGTTTTCCTTCAGATATACAGCTAGACGTTACGATATCTCAGTCGGTTTCCTAAAATGATTCCTTTGCCTCAAAGGTGTCGAACTCCAGGCCTCGAGGGCCGGTGTCCTGCAGGTTTTAGATGTGTCCTTGATCCAACACAGCTGATTTAAATGGCTAAATGACCTCCTCAACATGTCTTGAAGTTCTCCAGAGGCCTGGTAATGAACTAATCATTTGATTCAGGTGTGCTGACCCAGGGTGAGATCTAAAACCTGTAGGACCCCGGCCCTCGAAGCCTGGAGATGGACACCCCTGCTCTACCTGCTCAGATGTGGTCTCAAATCTCCTAACAAGAACTTGAACTGCCCCACTGATGTTGCGAAAGCAGTCGTGATCCAGCTTCAACTCCTCCCTGCTGCTGCCTCCTGGTGAGAAGTGAGAAATCTCAATTTCTTCTTTTCTTGTTTGTAGACATCAGGACCGGTTCATCGTCGTTTGATGTCAACTCTGTCAGAGTTTTGTGTCAGTTTTTTCACGACACACTCAGTCTGTAGTTTTACTCTGAACTGTTAGGTCCACATTTAGCAGCAGACTTACTCTTAGCTGCACCTTGTAGTTGCATAACTCGGTTGTTTTTAAGCTTTAATAAAGACTTAATAAAGACTAGACCCTGCAACGTTACACTTCCACGGTTGACTTTAGGTCTAATGGGACTCTGCTTCTGTCTTTCAAACAGTTCAACCTTAACTCATCTTTCCATAGAAGATTCTCAACAGTGTTTGAGAGTCATGAAAGCAGTCAAAAGATCCTTACTGTTCTTTGTTAGCAGCGGCTTTCACCGCTCCACTCTTCCAGCTGAGACCAGTCTTTTCTTCAGTCTTCTTGCTTGATGAATGATCATGCACTCTGAGGATGTTTGGATGGTGCCTGCTGTCTTATTCACCATCTTTCCCATTTGTAGCTAATGTATCACAGTGTGGATCTGTGGATTCCCGAAGCCGTAGAAAGAGTTTCATAATCCTTCGCACACTGATTCAAACATCTCCTCTGGAATTTCTTCTGAATGTTTTGCAGCAACTTTATGTTTATGTAAATGTTCAATTTCATGAGCATTTGCCTGAACAAGGCTGGCTGTAATCAGGCCTCGGTGTGTCTTGCCCAGCTGCAACCGGTTCTCAGTGCAGTTTGGATTGCTTCTTAGATTTACACTCTTCACACAGGCCCAGGTGGTATTAGATACCCCGTCTTTCTTCAATACATAGTTATCATTTTAAACTTGTTTCTTGTGTTAACCAAAGCTGCCGTTTTTATGTTTACTGTGAGATACACACACGCACACAAAGAAGAAATCAGGAGGTCAAAACTAGTTTTCCTTCCTCTCATTTCTTCTGCTTTGTCGGTGACTTTCAAAGTTCCAACTCTAATAGCCCAAACTTTGAGCTGAAAGTCTCTCAGCAGTAAACTAACACAGTTAAAGAAACCAGGCCATCTGAAGTTTTTCATATGAAACTTCAGTCTAATACTTTTTTGAAACAGATACGAGTCAGAGACCTCAGTGTTTCCTGTTGAAGCAGCTCTGGTTTGGAGAAAGTAATAAGGAAAGCAGCAAGAAAATGGCAATATGATACGCTGACTCTCTCACCCAGTAATCCCAGACGGCTGCATCCCTGCAGGCACTGATGGCCACTGTCAGTTCTGACTCTGGACCTTCAGGGTTGCAACACAAACCAGCCTTGCATTACATCGAGGAGGCTTTTCCTTCATCTGTTTTAGCTCAACAATGCAGCTCCGTGTCACCAACGCAGACAGGATGCATTTCAGTCACCCTCTTGCAGGCTGTAGGAAATTGATACCACGTGTTCCCTTCCAAAACACCAACTACATATGTTAAACAAGAAACAAAGTGATATCAAATTTTTCATTTATTTGGGCGGCACTGTTCACACAAACCCTGACACTAGAAATTTAATCTGCACTGGGATCAGATACACCCACGTCTGTAATTTCATGTTTGGCTCATATCTGCTAATATTACACAACCCACTGGGTCAATCTAAAGGTTTAAATCTGCAACATACAGCACAATGAAGAGACAAATGAAGTCTCTCACATTTTGGGTTTAGTTTCTCTGAAAGATTTTCCACTTGATGATCTGAACTGGATACAATCTTAAATAGTAGCTCTAATCCTGCGTCTGGTGGACTTTAAAAGTTTTATGATGTGGATTAAGATCAAAATTAAATTTTTAATGATAAAAGAAAACTTTTATGGCACCAACAAAAACACATAAGGGTATTCTCTGAGGTAGCCCACAAAGGCTTCAAATCAGGGATTCATGTTACTAATCATATGTCGGTTTTTAGCCGATACTCAGCCAACTTAAATTCATTGTCATGACTTTCAATGAAATTCTGCACTTGGTGCCCAAGTAATTAATATTTCACCCTGATGGCTCCCGTATGAACATGAAACTAAGAGGTTATCGTAGCATTGTTTAATGACAATAATGGGGTCATGTGCTAAGATTTATTTAGATTTTAATCAATAGGTGGCAGTGTTTTACAAGAAAGTATCAGTGTAGGGCTGGGCTAGTGTAGCCTTCACTTGTAGTAAAAACAGAAAAACTGAATATTTGGATCTTGTTTGAATTGTTGACTCAGTTTTCAGCTGGAGTGATCTTCTGCTGCTATAGCCCATCTGTAGCCGTCGCATTGAAATGTAATTATTATGTGATTGCAATGTTCAAAATTTGGTGTTTAATCTGGATTCATGTTGTGTTGTCGCCACCTACTGGTGGGCCTGAGTGTGGCGCTTTGTGGTGCGCATGCTTTGGGGTGATGCTCAATTAAGCGCACATGTCACCAGAGACTGAAGGCTCGAGCCAGAAAGAGAATGCTGGCCTGTGTAAAGGGTGGAAATATAGAAGATATGGACTACAATTGCTCATGAATGTTCAGTAGAAAGGCGCACACGGTATGTTGGTGCATTTACTTTGTGTGTATGTTTTATTTGAGTTGTAATTTTTGTTCTGCTGATGTAATATCCGTGTTTTTCATTGATCATTTCACCATAGTTTTTCACGGTGTTTGCTGGTGAAAAGAAGATTAAAATACTGGCTGAACATCAGTTGGCCCTTTATTCTACTTCGAACATGAAAAACCTTCAGGAGCAGTTACACTGTAAGAAGGTTCTGGGCTCTAACTTCATCGTCAGCTTGAACCTTCCCC
>NW_024582919.1:128718-139757 GCF_018398535.1 Haplochromis burtoni
GCTGGAGCCTATCCCAGCTGTCATAGGGCGAGAGGCGGGGTACACCCTGGACAGGTCGCCAGTCTGTCGCAGGGCCCTTTTTTGATAGTTTTTCGATTTTTTTTGAAAACCTATCTATCAGTTTTTCAAATCTGATGTGAAAAACTGATAGAGGAAGCCAGCGTGCACTGAGAGAACCATGCAGACGTGAGGAGACCAACACAAACTGCACACAAAACTGCCTTTATACCCCTTCTGGTGTGGGTCATGCTTTCCTTTATTAACTGCCCCAAGGAGGTTACGTTTACAGTAATGTTTGTCATTCTGTCTCTAAACAGGGTAGCTCGAAAGAATTTGAATGAAGTCTGATAAAACTTTGTAGGGGTGTGGACTGGGATCATCTTAACCATCCATTAAAACTTCACGTACATCTACCAAGGTCTTCAAGGTCAAGTTAGTGAGTCATTGGTAGAAAATTGACAAAAACTCTTAGAAGAAACTGTGATTCTCTCAAGTGTTGTCTGTATTGTCAACATATCATGTCCAATTTGACCTCTGAACTCTCTTAAAGGTCATTAGATTGATTTGAAGGTCCAAGTGGTTATAATGCTATATAGAGCTATTTAAAAATATGTCTTAATGCCGTTCTTTGCATTGACAACATATAGGCATACATGGAATAATATATGGGGATTGTAAATATCACATTACTTTCGATGTTTGTTGCATCGCTGAGTGCTCCTTGTTCTCAAATGAATGCATTTTGCATACATCTGTACAGTGTTGTTGTGATTGTTCTTACTGCTGTTTTCAATGTGAACATGTTATTTTTCAACTCAAGTTTACAGAGGAGCAATAAAATAGTTTCAAGCGTTAAAAAAACGAGACGGGGAGAAACTGATGGATACCGAGAAAAATGCACAAGGGTCAGAAAGAAAAAGTGATTCAGAGATATATTTGAAAACCAGAAAAATAGAAAAATAAAAAGGTGCAAAAAATCGTGACATGGCAGTAGGAATGATAATATACATGTATTTTTTAGTAGGTATTTATCCTGCGTGCATATTGTACACCACGACTGCTTTTTGTGGCTGTAACAGCTGCAGGAGAGGCTGCTCCGTCTCACTGCCTCATGCAGAGGGGGAGAGGTGTTTAGCTAACATCCTCCTGTCACCCACATCTTCTTTTAAAAAGTCAAAGAGCATGACTCTCACAGTGCTTCCAGTACTTCCCAGGTGAGCCTGTGCAGGAGATAAATGACGGCCTCACCCACTCCAGCACCGGGACAATTAACAAAGCAGGCTTAAAAGGGGGGAAACTCCCACTGGGTTTAAATCTGGGACTCTCCACCATTTGACCCTTAGAACTGAAGAAGCTTCTCGGATGAGAGGTGAAACGTCTTCAAGCAACTTAAAGGAGACCAGACGCTTTTCTTTGCAAGCTCCTATGACTACGAAGAACGCTTCACAGACAGACTTAAAAGAACGAGCAGGCGTAGGACGAGCACCAGCTGATCTGTGAACACTTAATAGGCCCAAAATTTCTGTTCATCTGGATGTTTTCAGTGGGAGAAACGTTTCAGCATCATCCAGTGACTCTTCAGTCTCAGCTGACTGCAGGTTTCCCCAATCTTATAAACAGTACATTTGCATAATGACTGAAACCAGCCCACTGAAGGAACAATGGGCTGGGAGGTCAGTTCCTTAATCATAATTATGCAAATTCTCATGACCATTGATCAACAACCACTGATCAACAGTACACATCACAGAGAGTTGGGGAATGGCTGCAATCACAGCATTGTAAGATGGTGAAAGATGTACCCTTAGGCCCCTCCTATTCAGAGATGGTCTTTCCCTTTTCACGTAAATGGCCTCCTTGACTCCGCCCTCAAACCAGCGTTCCTCCCTGTCCAGGATGTACATCCTCATCATTGAAAGAGTGTCCACTGGCCTGTAGGTGTAAATAGACTGCAGAGTCCTGGCCTGACGAGGCTCTTCTGTGTTGTCCATGCGCTTCGTTTCCAGAGTTAGTTCACTAGCTTTCCGATAGTAAGGGTGGAGCTATTTATATGGATACACCGTAATAACATGGGAATGGTTGGTGATATTAAAGTCCTGTTTGTGGCACATTAGTATATGTGAGGGGCAAACTCCTCAAGATGGGTGGTGACCATGGTGGCCATTTAGAAGTCGGCCATCTTGGATACAACTTTTGTTTTTTCAATAGGAAGAGGGCCATGTGACACATCACACTTATTGGTAATGTCACAAGAAAAACAATGGTGTGCTTGGTTTCAACTTCTTGAAACAGAGGGAACATAGTCTGGACACAGGAGAATCACAAACATGGAGACAACAGTGACTGGACATGAAACGCAGACCACAGGGACCGAAAGCAAAGACTAGAACTACAAATATAACATGAGCAGAAAACAATCAAGAGAACCAAACCCAGGGAATAACACTGAGTCACCAGACCCAGGACTGTGGTAATATCAGCTGTGTGGTTAAGCTCTACAGATGGAGCTCACAGACACAGATATGGGATTATTGATGCAAGTACAGGTAGTAGAATGTAACATAGCATGCAAAAAATTTATATATTTTTATATATGACTATATGGAATGTGTACACTTTCTGATGGCTTAAAAATGCATACCAAACAATGTTAGCGATATTAGACAAGGAGTCTGAGTCCATGGATGACAGCTACTGCTGCAGAATGAAAATTGTAGACCAGTGGCACGAAGCAGTGATACTGTAGTGAGATGCTTGGTTTTTAGTGTGATAAATCAAGACAGAAGAGAAAGCAAACAGGACTAGAGACTTGTCCAGAGTCTAACCCGCCTCTCACCCTGACAGCCAGGAGAGGTTCCAACCCCACAGCGCTCCTACATTGGAAAAGCAGGGAAGAAACGGATGGATAAAGGGAAGATAGGTCAGAATAGTATCCAGCTTGATTCTGTGAAGCTTTTACTGGGTGTGAATCTGTGAATCTCAGCGTTCTCATGAGTCTAACACCCACTTCTACTAATGATTCTGTGAGTGGACGCAGAAGCAACAAAATCACCAGTCCTGTGAGAAATCAAGGGGAAAGCACACCATCGTGAAAAAGTGCAGCATTTCACAGTGTAGACATAGTCTTTATTATTCATATAATTACAGACTAGCAGTCGCATCTTCAGTTCAAATTAAACTCCACTGAGATCATGAAGCAGGGTTCTTTAATGACTGCTGAAGCTCGGAGTGCAGACAGCACTGCAGATGGATAATAAACTGCAATGATTAGCCATGCACAGCAGACCGAGCTGCTGCAGGATTAATGCGTTTGACGTCTCAGTGCAGAGCAGCGCTCACTGCTCTTTCACTTCCCACTACGCCTATGTGAGGCCTGTGTAGGGAGACAGTGTTGACTGCGGTGTGCAGATGACGTGTGCGTGTGCGTGTGTGTGTGTGTGTGTGTGTGCGCGTGTGTGCGTGTGTGTGTGTGTGTGTGTGTGTGTGCGTGCGTGTGCGTGCTTGCGTGTGTGTTTGTGTGTGTGTGTGTGTGTGTGTGTGTAAAAGAGACTGGGAGATGTTCCAGTGGTGAGGAAAAAGCTGAGCTCAGACTTCAAAGGTGTGTCAGGGCATGCAGCGCTGAGCCAGCCTGCCGTGGATGCCAGTTCTGTGTGGTCATGTAAATTTCATGACAAGTATCTCTGTATCCCGTTATCCAGCTACAATCTCGCTTATTGCGTGTGCATATTTTTTACACGAGCATACAATTCTTGTTCAAACAAACCCGCCCCGCTCACACTCATTAAACTTCATCTTGTACCATTCACATATCCCTTCCCCTCTGTGGTCTTCCCATCGGTGTATTGTATTTCTCTTAAGCCTGCCAGCTGTCAAATGCAAGCCAAAGCTTCACTCCACCTCTTTATTTTACCCCTCCTCTCCAGCTCTTTCAACTCATTGGCCCTCTGTCTTCCACACCTTTGCAGTGTTTGCCTCCTCAGCTCTGAACCCAGATCTTCTCTCTGGGGCTGGCCTGTCAAGGTGAACTGAGCCCTGCAGCTCCAGAAAACTGGAAGCTCTCTGAGCACAGTGAGCACAGGGCTGGAAAGTCTAAAGTCTGATTACTGAGCAGGAAGACCTGCTTTAGTGAAGAAGAAGAAGAAGAAGAAGAAGAAGAAGAAGAAGAAGAAGAAGAAGAAGAAGAAGAAGAAGAAGAAGAAGAAGAAGTCAAGTTAATGAGCTACACTGGGCTTTTCCTCACACTCCTCACCCTCTTTATTCGCAGGCTTTTGGCATAGTTATTACACGTCTTAAGCCCTATTTGGATGGAATTAACTTTACAGGGGGAGGTAGGGGATAAAATATTCCCTGTGATCCTTGATAATGTAGCACATCATTCTGGATGAGATTTCAAACTTACAGAATCTGCTGTTTAAGTCACAGACTTTAAGCAAACCAAAAATTCAAAGCAAATAAACATAAAGACCCAACGTGTGCTCATCACATAGCATAATGTGTCGTGTTTGTCAGATGCCAAGTGTCGCTGCTGCAAAGAGACACTAAATCCATCTTAGTGACCGACTAAGTGAAAGGTTACAACCTGAAACTTCATGTTTATTCTTTTGTTGTGGGTGAAAATATTTTAGTTTCATCAGGTTTCACATCAGAAACTACTGTGATGTCATAAAGTTACAGTATGTTTTCTCCTGTGCCATCAACTGCAGCTCGCCACAGTGCAAAGTGGGGGTACCCAAACACACTTTAAAATAGTTTTGATACCAAACAATGGTAAAATATTAGCTTGACTGAAGTGTTTTTATGAAGTCATGCTAACAAACGTGATACCCGAAACACAAATCAGATTTTGAGACACTGTTTTGCCGTTACAGTCGATCCAAGCATCTGCTGTTACTTACTAAAGCAGACGTTTTATTTTGCTCTATAGATACCTATTTACAAAACTGCTTTTCAGCCCTGCTGTGGTTTCACATCGAATCAGCTTTTAAAAGAAAAGTTTTTTCTCTTTCTTTGTTTGTCATGGAACTGAGTGCCTTTTGGACTCACTTTAGCATTTGATTTCCATTAAGCCTGCATGTGTGTTTTAGTGTGTCTGCTAAGTTTTAGATCACTGCTGAGCGGATTTGTGGGGCTATCATACTTTGGTATAAATATTTGGCATCACACTTGCCCTTGTTGTTTGGAGTAGATTATACAAGCTAAAAGAAAGCAGAGCCATACAAATGGTTATTATATTAGTGGTCTCGTGGTCTGTGCAGGGTGGTCTGCACTGGAGGATTCCTGTGCTTGTGTGCAGAGCCCACACAATATGGCTGGTTTAAATAAAAAAAGAATTCATCCAGCAGTGGAGTGAAAGGAAGGTAATATTTGGTCACTCGGTTTATTCAGCACTTTGGAGCCTTTTCAAGCGTTAGCATGCAGCTTCACATTCTTACAGGCAGTTTAATTCACTGTCACATTTATGTCATTAATGTTATCACTGCTCCAAAACATCAGTATTGCTACAATGTTACACGCTATTCACTGTAGGAAGCATCTACACCACTTTTGTGTCAACATCACCTGAGATAACAGGATGACTTTACCTTTACATTTGGTGGGTAGAAGTCAATGTGGACCAGATACTATTACAATCACTTTAGCAGACAGAAGAGCGGTGAAGTGGCAAGTGTTGGTTGAAAGGCTAAATGAAAACGTTTGCACAGCTACATTTAAACCTCTAAATCCTGGACACACTCACTGGCTTATTATGCATTTCCTGCTGTCATCTGCATCCTCTCTGCTGGTTCCCCCTGGGCTCGGCCACATTGTGATAATTAGAAAAGACTGCAAATTTGCACCCATCATACAGAAACTCACAGCATGCGTCTTATCTAATGTTACCATAACTACTTTTGCTGGCTGCGATGTACCACCTGTTCTTTGGCTGTGGTTAAACATGAGGCTTCACTGGCAAGTTACAAAACGCAGCAGGTTTCCTGCTATTTACATTACTCGGTGCCTCTGATAGGTAGCCCAGAGAGAGGAGACAAATGTGTGTGTCGCTCCACATAGTCAGTATTAGCACCATATCCCCATGTCTGCTCATTAGCAGCCTGCGAGAGCACACTCGGCCAGTTCTCACACAAACAAAGTTGGAGGGTCTTCAAGAAGTGTGCAATTACATGCAGAGTAAGAGCCTCAGATGTTGGATTCCTGTCAGCTCAGCCTGTGTGCGCCGGCCTCACCAGTGTTTGTCTCGAGACATTGAAAATGCTATGTGTATCATTTTGTGTTTCCAAAAAGAAAGGTCCTAATAAACAAAGCTGTGATCTGCCACACACTGCTGTGACTGGTCGTGAGTAAATTGCTTTTCCTACTGAGTCGTCTTCTTCCGGATCATAGCGTTCCCGACTGAAATCCCAGTGCTTCTCGTTTCAAAGAGGATGTTGAAATCTCGTAAGAGCGTTTCATAAAAGCCAATATAGGTTCAGAGTAGGTAATTAATTCAAAGCTCTGCAGTCAGAAAGGGGGAACTGGGGTAAAGCTTGTAAATTACCCGGAAAGTTGAAGTAGCTTCAGGTTTGTGCTAGAAAGCGAAAGCCGGCACCCTCGCCCAACTCACTGAATGGAAAGAGTCGGTGCAGGAAGCAGGGTGACGGTCAGAGTGGCTCATTTACCATCAGCTGCAGCAGGCGTCAGCTCAGCTGGTCAACACGGTTTAGAAGTTTCACCAAAGTTTCTAAATCACCCTTTACAGCAAAACTTGAAGCATTACGAATGGCACAACAGCATCGATGAACGTTTTCAGTCTTGTTTCAAACATCTTTCTCAGGGTTTCGCTCATCAGTGTGACGAATGATGTTCGAACTGCTCACGCTGGAGCCGGTGCCATTGTTGACCTGCAGCATCTGATACGGTGGCCTATAAAATTTGGAAAGGATGCAACACTGGGACCATTCAAGTCAAATCATACATTTTTTTTGCTTTTGTGCTACTGACCATTCCTCTCCTCTGTCAGTATTCAACTGTGGAGTCACCCAGGGGTCTATATGTAGATCTGTGCTAGCTCTAACTCGCACACAGAAATACAACTAAGCTCTATGTTCCAACAAAAACCGCAGACACAAGAAAACCTCTCTATGCAAATCTTGTGTTAAAAATATTTTTTAAACTCATCAACTTTTAATGCAGCTGTTCACACTGACCGCCTCACTTCACTGTAAAAGTTTGGGGCATTTGTTCTTTCCGACTTTTTTCCAGTTTGGTGGAGAAACAGATCTGACCAATCAGACCACTGCATCTGGCAACACGTGCGCTGTGGCTCAGAGCGTGCACTGGTACTCTGCACATGCAAATAAACTAATCCTGTTTTCCTTCAGATATACAGCTAGACGTTACGATATCTCAGTCGGTTTCCTAAAATGATTCCTTTGCCTCAAAGGTGTCGAACTCCAGGCCTCGAGGGCCGGTGTCCTGCAGGTTTTACATGTGACTTTGATCCAACACAGCTGATTTAAATGGCTAAATCACCTCCTCAACATGTCTTGTAGTTCTCCAGAGGCCTGGTAATGAACTAATCATTTGATTCAGGTGTGCTGACCCAGGGTGACATCTAAAACGTGTAGGACCCCGGCCCTCGAAGCCTGGAGATGGACACCCCTGCTCTACCTGCTCAGATGTGGTCTCAAATCTCCTAACAAGAACTTGAACTGCCCCACTGATGTTGCGAAAGCAGTCGTGATCCAGCTTCAACTCCTCCCTGCTGCTGCCTCCTGGTGAGAAGTGAGAAATCTCAATTTCTTCCTTTTCTTGTTTGTAGACATCAGGACCGGTTCATCGTCGTTTGATGTCAACTCTGTCAGAGTTTTGTGTCGGTTTTTTCACGACACACTCAGTCTGTAGTTTTACTCTGAACTGTTAGGTCCACATTTAGCAGCAGACTTACTCTTAGCTGCACCTTGTAGTTGCATAACTCGGTTGTTTTTAAGCTTTAATAAAGACTTAATAAAGACTAGACCCTGCAACGTTACACTTCCACGGTTGACTTTAGGTCTAATGGGACTCTGCTTCTGTCTTTCAAACAGTTCAACCTTAACTCATCTTTCCATAGAAGATTCTCAACAGTGTTTGAGAGTCATGAAAGCAGTCAAAAGATCCTTACTGTTCTTTGTTAGCAGCGGCTTTCACCGCTCCACTCTTCCAGCTGAGACCAGTCTTTTCTTCAGTCTTCTTGCTTGATGAATGATCATGCACTCTGAGGATGTTTGGATGGTGCCTGCTGTCTTATTCACCATCTTTCCCATTTGTAGCTAATGTATCACAGTGTGGATCTGTGGATTCCCGAAGCCGTAGAAAGAGTTTCATAATCCTTCGCACACTGATTCAAACATCTCCTCTGGAATTTCTTCTGAATGTTTTGCAGCAACTTTATGTTTATGTAAATGTTCAATTTCATGAGCATTTGCCTGAACAAGGCTGGCTGTAATCAGGCCTCGGTGTGTCTTGCCCAGCTGCAACCGGTTCTCAGTGCAGTTTGGATTGCTTCTTAGATTTACACTCTTCACACAGGCCCAGGTGGTATTAGATACCCCGTCTTTCTTCAATACATAGTTATCATTTTAAACTTGTTTCTTGTGTTAACCAAAGCTGCCGTTTTTATGTTTAGTGTGAGATACACACACGCACACAAAGAAGAAATCAGGAGGTCAAAACTAGTTTTCCTTCCTCTCATTTCTTCTGCTTTGTCGGTGACTTTCAAAGTTCCAACTCCTTCCAACTCTAATAGCCCAAACTTTGAGCTGAAAGTCTCTCAGCAGTAAACTAACACAGTTAAAGAAACCAGGCCATCTGAAGTTTTTCATATGAAACTTCAGTCTAATACTTTTTTGAAACAGATACGAGTCAGAGACCTCAGTGTTTCCTGTTGAAGCAGCTCTGGTTTGGAGAAAGTAATAAGGAAAGCAGCAAGAAAATGGCAATATGATACGCTGACTCTCTCACCCAGTAATCCCAGACGGCTGCATCCCTGCAGGCACTCCTCTGTCTTCTGATGGCCACTGTCAGTTCTGACTCTGGACCTTCAGGGTTGCAACACAAACCAGCCTTGCATTACATCGAGGAGGCTTTTCCTTCATCTGTTTTAGCTCAACAATGCAGCTCCGTGTCACCAACGCAGACAGGATGCATTTCAGTCACCCTCTTGCAGGCTGTAGGAAATTGATACCACGTGTTCCCTTCCAAAACACCAACTACATATGTTAAACAAGAAACAAAGTGATATCAAATTTTTCATTTATTTGGGCGGCACTGTTCACGCAAACCCTGACACTAGAAATTTAATCTGCACTGGGATCAGATACACCCACGGCTGTAATTTCATGTTTGGCTCATATCTGCTAATATTACACAACCCACTGGGTCAATCTAAAGGTTTAAATCTGCAACATACAGCACAATGAAGAGACAAATGAAGTCTCTCACATTTTGGGTTTAGTTTCTCTGAAAGATTTTCCACTTGATGATCTGAACTGGATACAATCTTAAATAGTAGCTCTAATCCTGCGTCTGGTGGACTTTAAAAGTTTTATGATGTGGATTAAGATCAAAATTAAATTTTTAATGATAAAAGAAAACTTTTATGGCACCAACAAAAACACATAAGGGTATTCTCTGAGGTAGCCCACAAAGGCTTCAAATCAGGGATTCATGTTACTAATCATATGTCGGTTTTTAGCCGATACTCAGCCAACTTAAATTCATTGTCATGACTTTCAATGAAATTCTGCACTTGGTGCCCAAGTAATTAATATTTCACCCTGATGGCTCCCGTATGAACATGAAACTAAGAGGTTATCGTAGCATTGTTTAATGACAATAATGGGGTCATGTGCTAAGATTTATTTAGATTTTAATCAATAGGTGGCAGTGTTTTACAAGAAAGTATCAGTGTAGGGCTGGGCTAGTGTAGCCTTCACTTGTAGTAAAAACAGAAAAACTGAATATTTGGTCTGAACCAAGAGTGGAGTAGCGGTCAGCACTTACTGTATGTAGCCGTCGCATTGAAATGTAATTATTATGTGATTGCAATGTTCAAAATTTGGTGTTTAATCTGGATTCATGTTGTGTTGTCGCCACCTACTGGTGGGCCTGAGTGTGGCGCTTTGTGGTGCGCATGCTTTGGGGTGATGCTCAATTAAGCGCACATGTCACCAGAGACTGAAGGCTCGAGCCAGAAAGAGAATGCTGGCTTGTGTAAAAGGTGGAAATATAGAAGATATGGACTACAATTGCTCATGAATGTTCAGTAGAAAGGTGCACACGGTGTGTTGGTGCATTTACTTTGTGTGTATGTTTTATTTGAGTTGTAATTTTTGTCCTGCTGATGTAATATCTGTGTTTTTCATTGATCATTTCACCATAGTTTTTCACGGTGTTTGCTGGTGAAAAGAAGATTAAAATACTGGCTGAACATCAGATGGCCCTTTATTCTACTTCGAACATGAAAAACCTTCAGGAGCAGTTACACTGTAAGAAGGTTCTGGGCTCTAACTTCATCGTCAGCTTGAACCTTAGAGATGAGGGCATTCTGCCCTTCACTGTGTTAAGATGACCTGTGCAAATGGAAGGTGCCATAGCATCACAGGCTGATTTGTTTCAGATCACCATGACACTGTCAACATGGTTATTTCATGAACCACATGGTTCACTCACTCGTGGAGCCAGCCTCAAGTGGCCACTCCGGGAACTGCAGTTTTTGGCATCTCTTCATTTTCAGGACTCGATCGTGATCTGTCTGAACTCAAGTACGCCTGTAACAAGCACTGATTCCTCAAGCTGCATTTCTATTGGAGGAGCAAAGCGCATTCTCTTGAGTAACCAACCATGATTCTTTCCAAGGACTAGGATTGAAGAGCAGGGTGCTGTGATAGTGTGGTGTTGTGTGTCCATTATTGAAACAATGTGAAGCAAAATAAAAAGACAACTCAAGGAAACAGTAGCCCAACACCTTAACATCCCAGTACTCCTTTAGATTACAGTTTTTTACAGACGCTAGGACACAT
>NW_024582919.1:139777-146239 GCF_018398535.1 Haplochromis burtoni
GCATGACAGCAAAACTTCATCCTCAGCTGATTGTGCAGTCTGCTGGAAGCACACATGGAAATCAATCTTCCAGAACTTGCTCACTTTAATATAAAGTGAGTGCTGGCAGTCAATCTCTCATTAGTAATCACATTTTAAATGCCTCCTGGGAACTTTAGCCAGCTGCTGATCTTGGGTGTTGTGGACATTATTTCAAATTCTTCTACAAACTCTTCTCGTTAGAGGTTATGCCGTCTGCCGTCTACCTTCTGATGTGGACCTTTGGAGGTTTTGCTCTTCTCCGTATTAAAAGTAGCTGCTAAAGGAAGTGAAAAGTGAGAATGTGAGGGAGAGGATCTGAGGCAGGCCGCTCGACTTTAACTTCACCACCGATGAGCTCTCTCAGGAGACAAAGACCAGAGCATGTGATGCTTCGAACTAATATAATTAGGCTTAAAACCTCCAATTTTAGCTGTCAGTTCTCCTCGTAGCGCTCCAAGAGGAAAAGTGAAAGGTCTCTCTGACTGTCCCTTCAAATCTGCCTGGCTGATGCTGCGAGGTTCATCGGTAAGAGTAAGAAAACTGAAGAAATCAGACTGTATGAAGGTGCATCTGCAACTTTTTGAGACCTAATGTGAACAATCAAAACATTCAAGTCAATAAAGTTCATTTATTTATATGGTAACACTTCACAGCAGCCATCCCAAAGTGTTTCAAGACCCGACAATGTAAAATTACCCAAACCTTAAAAGCCTGCGGTCGGTTTAGCCTGCTAATAACAATACGTTGATCGTGTTTTTACGTTTACGCATTAACTAATGGTCAGATTTCTTTGAGCAGACTTTTAGGAACGACGTCTAAAAGTCATGTTGACAGTTTGGAGGACGTGATTGGTGACGTGAACTCAGAAAGCTCGAACAGAGAGAGTCTACATAAATGTCTGCAGGTGTTAAAGTTGCTGTTCGTGGTGATACAGACTTGATCTCATCAGCAGCAGTTCAGGCTACGCATTCAGCTGAGCCCGACTGTATTAGCTCAGGCTCCTCCCCCACAATGAAGCTGTCAGGTTCATCACTGAAGCGCTGGCGGTCCTTCTGTGAGCGATGAGTACTTTCAGGCTGCGCTCTGTATAAGTGACCTCAATTTCAGGTATAAGTGCTGCTTTTCGTTTTCGTCGAGTGCACAGCTGAGCTGGAGTGAGCTGGCTTTCAGTGGTAAAGGAGGGCAATGGTGACACGGAGCACTGGCGAGCTGCTCAGTGTCCGTCTTCCATTCCTTCTAAACCTCCTCGTTCTTTTTTGTGTCTTGGTTAAAAGATCTTTTATTTAAGTAACGGCAGCATGATGGACGAGGAGCTGCTGGGACCAATTTAGGAAACGAGGTTTGAAAACAACCAACACCAGATTACTGACAGTTTGGAACAGTGTGCTGAAGTGCCCTGAACCTGCAGTCCTCTTACTGCCCAGCAGGGGGCGACTCCTCTGGGTACAATAATAACATCTGTGAGAAAATGAGCCCACTGCCCACTTGATCTCTGAGCTCAGTAACACCTCGGGGTCGATACTTCACGATGGATCTGTCAGAGGTTTCTGGCTGTGATGAAGCTGCTTAAATCAGCTTCCTTCCACATCCTGAGGCCTAAAACCAGAACGTGTCCAAAAGCAGTGAGGTCTCGCTGGTCTGTCTCACATCAGATATACGGAACGAGGGCAGCGTGACACGACGACACATCATTAGTTTGACTATCAG
Source organism: Haplochromis burtoni (assembly GCF_018398535.1). Taxonomy (NCBI): domain Eukaryota; kingdom Metazoa; phylum Chordata; class Actinopteri; order Cichliformes; family Cichlidae; genus Haplochromis; species Haplochromis burtoni. Next base: position 141,506 of record NW_024582919.1, read on the forward strand.
TGAACAATAGTTAGACGTAGAGCGATGTTTCTGAGACATGTTTAATCTTTTCACCAGTGAAGCGAAGCCTTCGCTGTTAAAGCGCGTCGTTAACCGGAGCCACAGCTCCACTAAAGTTGATGGACGTGCCCTACTTTGAGGCCACACATGAAATTTAAATGACACCACTCATCTTCTCGCTCTCTTCGCGCTTTGGCTCCCGAGGCTCAGTCGGCCCACATTTGTCACTGTCAGCCGTAACCTCAGCTGTGACAGCGGCAAACGTGGCCTCGAGTTCAGCCCGGGAAAAACTCGGCGACCCCGACTCATCTGTGCTCGCAAGCTGATGATGCAGGCCAACAAAATATCAAAGATTTGCACTTCAGCAGCTTCCTTTCTTCTAAACTTGACCAGACATAGAAACCAGGACGCGAGAGGCAGAGCCGTCGCCTGCATCGACATTTCTGCTCCTAGTTTCTCTTTTTAAATGAACTCTGCAGGTCATCACAGAAACAGAGCAGTGACCCGCACCTAACACACCAATTATCTGATAAAAGGGTGCAAATATCTGAGGAGGACACGACCTCGGTCAGACAGACGATAATGAGAACCCATCAATTACAGTTTTTTACAGACGCTAGGACACATGTCTCAATACTTGGGTCACTTTTGCAAAACTCCTCACACAGTGAGCACAACAGAAGTCTATGTGGGCTAAACTGAGGACCAGTTATCATTGTTTTGGCACAAAATGCATTCAATGACTACATCTCTCAAATTTCATGAAGCATTTTCTCACTCAGACACAACAACTGCCAAAAATCTTTGTACGTACAGGACATTTTGCATGTGCTTACATACTGTTTTCAAAACTGTTAAACTTATGGCCAAAACAATAACACAATGCAAAACTTAAAAAGACAGCAAAATGCAACAGCAATATTTTATTGAAACATATTTTAAATCTAAAAATGCAGTTTAACCAGCCACAGCTGATCCTCATCGTAGATGAACATCTACACAGGTGTTACTCCTTCAATTTCATTACAAAAGGAGACAACTGCTGAATAGGTTTGTTTTGTGACGTGAACATGGACCCAGCCAGAAATGGAGAAGTGGCTGAAAGAGGAAGAAGAGTGGCTGGGAGGGGGCGAGGAATACGTATGCGTGGTGGAAGAAGAATAAGAGGAGGATCAAGAGCTGTAGTCTCAGATGAGATCAGAGCTACTGTAACTGATCATGTAGTAAATCATGGTCACTCAATGAGAGAGGCTGGTCAGAGAGTGCAGCCAAATCTGCAACGCTCTGCAGTGGCATCTATTGTTAGAGTTTTCTGGCAAACCAACAGGTAACTTGTATTCTGCAGGGGCATTTGCACATTTCAGAAGTAAATAAGCTTTTGTGTAATTGTTGTTGCATTTCTGCTTAGGACTCAACGGTTACCTCACACAGGAGGGAGAGGACGGATGTTCACTGATGTGCAGGAAACTGCCATTGTTGATATGGTCATCAGAAACATGGGATAAAACTCACTGAAATTAGACACAGAGTCTTGGCAGACAACGTTACCTTCGCAAATATTCACAGTGCAAGCGTAACAACAATTTCTAGAGTCCTGAAAAACACCAGGTCAGGATGAAGCAGTTGTACACTGAGCCTTTTGAGAGGAACTCTGAACATGTCAAGCAACTCAGGAACCAGTATGTCCAGGTAAGATCACGATACAGATCTGTTTTTGAACAAAAGCAAACACACACAGACAACTTTTACAAATTTACTACTGTAACAGCTTATGTTGCCCTGTGGATTTATGTTAGAGAGTCACGGAGATTGAAGGCAGGCAAACGCACCACATGTTCATCTTTGTGGATGAGGCAGGTTTCAACTTGGCCAAAGCACGGCGACGAGGGAGGAATGTGATTGGGAAGAGAGCCACAGTGAATGTCCCGGGCCAGAGGGGTGCCAACATCACAATGTGCGCAGCAATATCCACTGATGGACTGCTGCTACACAGACCACTGATTGGGCCATACAACACTGAACGGCTCCTTGCGTTCCTGCATGATCTCTATGGAAGGGTTGTGCTCGGTGAGGAAAGGGATGCGGAGAGAAGGAATCAGCCAACATTTATAACTGTATGGGACAATGTGGCATTTCATCACTCCCGTGCAGTCACCGAGTGGTTTGCAGCCCATCCCAGAATGGAGTCTCTTTTCCTCCCACCTTACTCTCCATTCCTCAACCCCATAGAGGAATTCTTTTCCTCATGGCGGTGGAAGGTTTACGACCATCATCCACATGATCAAATGTCCCTCCTGGATGCAATGAATGCTGGATGCCTGCAGATATCAGCAGAAGATTGCCAGGGATGGATCAGGCATGCCAGGAGATCTTTCCTAGGTGTGTTGCCCTAGATGACATGAGATGTGATGTGGATGAGAACCTGTGGCCAAATGGAGAAGACCGAGTAGATTAGCATTACTATTGTATGTGTATCAGTGGATGGTGTGTATACAATTCTTGTATTTTGGGATTACTTAGTGCATCCATCCATCCATCCATTCGCTTCCGCTTATCCTTTTCAGGGTCGCGGGGGGCGCTGGAGCCTATCCCAGCTGTCATAGGGCGAAAGGCGGGGTACACCCTGGACAGGTCGCCAGTCTGTCGCAGTGCAAAAAAATAAAAATACATAAACAAATATTAACGAATTCTGCATGATGTCTGATTCATTCCAGTAACATATATTGAAATTATAAACAGAGATGTGTCCTTGTTTTACACAAGAAAACACTGTAATGCTACATGTTGTTAGTGTTTTTTAGGTCATTGTTTTGTGGGTGACAAAGTGTGTTTGTCGGCTGTCAACCTTTGCTAGTGTTCTGGAAGAATGAGTTTATTTGAGACCTGAATAAAGTGTTTTGGTAGTTGTGTGCATTTTGAATGTGAAATGAACTGCTTTGCCAAGCTGAGGTCAGTTAGGAGGATTGTGTGAAGAGTTTTGCAAAAGTGACCTAAGTATTGTGACATGTGTCCTAGTGGCTGTAAAAAACTGCAAGGAAATGAGAAGAGCGATGTGAAGAAAATGTCCCGCTGCACCAACAGCAAAGAGTCCGTCAACCGGAGCGCGGACACTGATGGAGAACACGCCAGCATCACGGCGGCGTGCCGTACCGCTGAGGTCAGCGATCGATGTCTTTCACTTGAACGTGGCGTGTTTCCCATGTCTTGTATTTATTTATTCATATATTTCTGTTCATTTATACTCATTAAAGCGTCCTTTCTTCTGCTCCTGTGTAACTGCAGACTCAGCAGCTGCATGACACAGCTGCTGTTTGCAACGTGACCGTTTGATGTGATCTTCAATACGAATAAAGTTATTTTGACTTTTCTCAGAAACAGCAGGGAGCTTCCTGTGTGTGTGGGGGGGGTGCATGTGTGTGCATGTGTGTGTGTGTGAGTGTGTGTGTGCTGCACTCATCTTCACCTCTGCGTCCCACAGCTTCATGATGGAGAGCAGCTCGAGTTCTCGGCTTGAAAGAAAAAATCTGCTTTCAAATACTTCAGCTCAGTTTGGGGCGGCTGGAGGTCAAAGGTCGCCGCATTTCCACATTCATTTCACATGTTTGCTGTTTATTTATTTTCCTGACCTCAGAGTAAATGTTTATTTCTATGTATAATAAAATAAATAATATACTGAGACCGTTCAGGTTCTGATTTTGCAAACGCAGAGATGCAGAAGCTTCAGACAAAAACTTTATCAGCCGGTTTGTTTTTTGTTTGTTTAAGATTTTCTTTTTTAAAATAACGTATAAAGAAAATATTCTTCTTTAAATCTCAGAAATAAAAGATTTGTGGTATTTGCCTTGGACCTTTGAACGCATCATTATGCAAAGATGTGGCCGACAATGAATGGCTTCATCAGGAAAGTAAATTACAACGATAAATCAGGCGCTTCTGGACGGGAGCCGCTTTGAGGCTTTGTTTGTTCTCCTCTAACGTGATCATAAGGACACTGCAACAACAAACTTCCAAACTTTTGTGCGCTCTCCAGACTGAGTGAAGAGAGGTGTGAGCACACGGTCGTGGGGATTAAAGCTCTGCTGCCGTTCATATCAAAAAATAACCACATCTTCAAAAGGGCACTGAAATATTCACAGCACGCACAATACGGTGGAGTTCCTGAAAGAAGGATTTATGAGGATGAAGTCGGGAGAGGTCGGGCCCTCCTGGAGCGCCACGCGTTTGATCGCGGCAGCAGCTGCACAGTTTGATACCCGTCAGCTCTGTGATCCTCTGACAGTCAAGTTTATCAGCACAACACTGGAGGAGCTCCTCTGTGCTTTATCTATGTGCTTGGTATCGTCTGTATGAGAGAGGTGATGCAGGAGGGGAAGAGCTACAGAAACAACAGTTTGTTAGCATGTAGCAAACCCTCATGTTCATTGATTGGCCACAGGTACAAGTGCACAGGTAAGGCTGGGGGAAGGTGAAATGGAAGAGGAACTAATAAACATACGATGGATGAATAATCAGAGTCGTGATTTCTAGTTTTACATTCATCAGAAGCTGCTTTGACCGAGTCACTGTGGAGGAGTTCAGGTTTGATGCCCCGCCCTTCTCCAACCAACCAGGTGAGGCGGACCGTCCCCGCCCTCACCCTGGTTCAGCTGGAGGTTTCGCCTCCCCAACTTTCTACACTCTTTACAATATAAAGCACACTGAGACAAACGATGAGCAGAGACAAATGGCTAAAGC
>NW_024582919.1:146259-149536 GCF_018398535.1 Haplochromis burtoni
ACACTTCTCCCAAGATGCAGCTTTAATCCGTTAAAGATCATGAACTCGCGGTTTCCCTCCCCATAGGCTGACCACAGCCGGACTTTCGTCTCCCGGCTAATTATGAACATATGTGACAGAGAGAGGCCAAAGCCCAGCTCTAGATAAAATATGATCTGTTCCTAATCATACCAGTGATCTTTAGACAGCAGTGGAAGACTAAACGTCCTCTTGTTTCTGTAATTTGTATGTGGGGCAGGCCAAAGGAAAAATGCAGCAATTTACTGGAAACTATGTTTACATGTTAATCACTGATTTTTACTATAAATGCATAGAACTCCAATCCGCATACAACAGATAGAGTATATGGGCTTATAAGCTTTTTTGTGCCTGTCTTGTGGGATGATGGTTAATGCCACTGATTTATAACATACCAGAGTGTGTGTATTAGCACCACATGGCAAAGATGGAAGTGAGAAACCAAAAACACAACGTGAGATCACTTGAAGATGGTCCAAGGATTCCACAAGATCAATCACTTTGTTGGTCAGCGTTAAAATGACCTGAAGGCTGTTAAACATTTCCGAACTAACTTAATCATATTAAGCAACAGTCTGTATGCACATTAAACAGAAAAGAAAATCTTTAAATAAATATTTATTCCACGTGTATTTATGCTCTGGTACCTAAAAGATATTGGTCTGTATCCTTGTAGTTTAAAAGAAGAGCAGCTTTGTTATCATTTAATTAAATATATTATTAGGCATTGTTCAGAAATGTCCTCTGACATCCCGCAGGAAAAGATATCTATAAATCTTATAAAGTTTGTATCTGTCGTGTGTGAAACTTTTATGAAAAGCATACAAGAGTGAAAACAGTTATAAGATCCCTTGAAAAATTATATAAATGAAACTTGTATGTTTTGGATACTAAAACAACATATGAAAGTGGCCACTTTCATGAGTAAATCATATCAGCCTTCTATGATTCACTATATGAAGTAGGCCACATCTGATGCAAGTCTTTTATAAGTTTTTTCTATTTCTTTTCCATATGGGATTAGAGAACTATTGGAAAAATGTCGTGACATCCTCTTAATCACCATCACACCACTTGAGGTTGAGCTAGCTTATGGTGCATTTAGCCACATGCTAAATGGCCTTGCATCTCTTCTGTTAGGAGATTTTCCTCTTGTTATGCCAAAGCAGTAAAAATTCCATATAAAGTCATGTAAAGAATAAAGCTTACATAGGACTCTATGCAATCCTGCCTTTTAGGTAGGCAAGACCAAAGCACGTGGAGTTTTTCCTTCCCACTGTCCCCAAAGTGCTTGCTCATAGGGGGTCATATGATTGTTGTATGTATTATTGTGGGGTCTATCTTACAATATAAAGCGGCCATGTTTAATGGCTAATATCTAATAGTTAATCCAACATTTGTACTTTTTGTCTAAAAAAATGAAAATCCATTAAAATGAGAAGTTTGGTTTGAAACTCCCAGAGTAATCTAACAGATGACCACTGCTGCGTTGGGAAATTACCAAAATAAAACTGAAGATTTGCAACAACAGTTTTTCCCCCTAACCCTATTTAATGAAGCTGACAACCGATCCTCAACCTAGAGACTTCGATGTATTCAGTTGTGTCAGAACACGACTTGTAAAGAGGAAGAGATCTGAAATTACAAGCCAAAATAAAAACAATGCCGCTCAGCCCACAGACAGTGAACGACAGATTTAAGTCAGGTATTGTTTTACATTCATTGTAATGGAGAGCTGCAAAACTATGAGATTTCACCACATGTACAGTATATTCATGTGAGGTGTTAAATACACTGAAATGTCCTGGCTATCTGTATTAAATAATATGGTTAAATATGGCTGCACCGCAGACACAAAGAAGGGCAAAATGTGACAAAAAGAACAGGTGACTTCTTTCACTTTTTTAATCCACGCCTGCATGTGAGCCTCTGCTCGACAAAACACTGAACATTAATTGTCCAGTGGGCGTGCGCTTGCTTTTACACTAGCTCACGGTTTAATTAAAATAGAGCAGTGGTATACCACTCAGTATGTTTTTTCCAGTCTTTTGTTCCAGCTTTCTCTTTCTAGGTCAGTTGGTTGTAGCCTTCAGGCAATCGTGTGTAAATAGGAGCAGTTGTGTGTTATGATATTGACCTGCAGCCCTCTGGGAGCTTCTCTCTCTGTTCTTTACTGAGATCCCAGGTGACTCAGTCATTTCTCTACTCAGTAGAGCTGCAGGGAGCTCTTCGTGCTGTTCAAATGGAGATGAAGAAGATACAGCATGTGACCCAGACAAGCGGATTCTGACTTACCCCACAGCACCACCCTGCTGCTTGCTCGAATTCCATCTGCAGTCAGATGCTCGGGTGGAGGAGATCTAATGTTTTTGTGATTGTGGTCTGTGATGGAGGGCTACAGTATGCCAAACACGTTCAATCAATATGTTGCTTACAGCCCTTCAAAATCTCTCTAGCTGTTTGAGATAGCTGTAGGACTACATGAGATGAGGTTTACACTGAATTTAATATAAAAATAAATCAGGTGACGGGTTCATATGTGATAGATTGATTATTAGTTGAAGTTCATAATGGAGTAAAAAGTTGTGGTTAAAAGTTACCCAATGTATTATTCAATTTATTTCAAATATGTAAATGTATAAACAAGCGTAAAAGAAGTCCCATTAAGAGACGTAATGTAACACCGGCTAAAATAGTTAACAGAGTTCATGACTATGTTCAACCGGATAACAATCCTTAATGTGACTACAACCTGTGTAACATTCAATCTGTGGTCTACTTGTCGAGCCTGGGGAATAATCCATGTGATTTAGTGATCATGATTGATTAGTTATGCCTGCCGTGGCCAGAAGAGGGAGCTCTGGCCACGATGCCTCATTCGACCCCGTGCACGAGAAAATGCTAACTTCCTGTTTTGAGACCGGATGTGGGGTTGTACATTTCCGGTAGCTTTACTTTGCGGTCAATCGCTACTGCGAAGATATCCTCCAAAATCATGTCCAGAACTCGAAAACGGAAAGATGGCGTTAAGTTACAAAGAGCAGAAGGTGGGAACTCTCACCGCTGCTGTGTCATAAAAAATCTAATGATCAATTTTGACGTTTAAAGCGTTTAGATCGATCAGTTGTTTACATCACTCAACACAAGCAGAACTGCATCACTGCAGCAGAAGACACATCGTCCACATGCAGAAGCACATCTCTGTATAATGACTGGTCTCATGATCTAAACAGGCAAATGTTCAGCATTCAAACTACAG
>NW_024582919.1:149561-244561 GCF_018398535.1 Haplochromis burtoni
ATAATATAAACTAAATTGAAAACAACATGATGGCAGTGAAAGAGAAAAAATGAAGTCTTTATAAGGTTAGAATTACAGCCAGGCTAAACTGCTGCACGGAGCCAACGTGAACTGCCTTTAATTTCATTCATGTTATCCTAACTTTCCTAACTTGCAATTAACTCTGTATGGGAACACACAGTGTTTGGTGAGCTAAGCCTGCAGGCTGTCCATCCTACACCATGGGAACAGCTCTCTGCCTTTGTTTGGACTGTCAACACATCATGTCATAATTTACTTATGACATGAGTTCCTCTGCACAGAAGTTCCCCTGGTGTAGGCTACAGGCCCCAGCACTCACACACACACAGAAACACTATCACAGCTGGAGGTGGGAAAACCTGCAGGTTCATCCTGAGGAACATAATACAACACCAGGGACAGGAACGGAAACTGCGCTCCCGTAGAGCCACTATTGTCCTCTGAAACATGAGAGAGAGCAATGGGGAGCGTTCATGAGAACAGCAGTGATACAGCTCTGAGGTTAACAGTGATCACTAATTACATCTCACTAACAGAACAAGGCTGGACGACTGAGCTCCATGTGGAACCTAGATTACTTTCACATTTAGCAGAAAAGCACATCAGACTCACGACAGCACCCGAATGAAAGCATCGACGTGTGTGCAGTGAACTCGCTCACTGTGTTCATGTGATCACATGCATCATGACTGTTGCCACAGTTTTGCTTTCATTCACTTTTCACTCTTGTTCACTTTGTATCAGTGAACCTACCATAATTCATTTTTACACTTTTTCCTCATTTCCTGAGCTCGGTGTGTAAAATATGCATCTGCACAACAACCACGCCTACCCCTTTTCCTATATATATATATAGAGAGAATATATTGGCGTAATTCCCACGCTTCAAAATATTTCTTGTTAAACTTTTGCAAACACACAGTTTAACCAGTTTATGTTGCAGGTAGGGTAAGAGGTGGGGTACACTTTGGCCAATCAGCAGCCGAACACTGATGATTTCATAGTTAAATGCTCTGCTGGGATTCACTGGTTCCTGGCATTATTGTGGCTGCCACTGTGACATGTACCACCAGGGACATGTTTATGGGGTAGGCTACAGTGGATGTTGCCCAGTTAGCCACTGGCAGGTGAGAGTGGGAACGGTAAGTCAGCAGGTAGGTTGAATCCGTTTGCATCCATTGGCAGCTTTTGTTTTGGGACCCTACTTGTAGTTTTCCATATGGATGAAGCAAAGTACACAACACCAAAAGCAAACAGTTACACAAACAAATGTTTCAGCTTCAGCTTATGACACACACTCAACTTGTGTCGCCCACATTAACCTCACAGTCTGTACGTTGACTTTCTCCCACAGTGATTCTGAAATGTGCACACCGCTGTCTGTCTCTGTGTTAAGCTTTGAAAGACTGATGCACGCATGCTCAGGACTTGTCCCCAGCTTACCTTTTGCTTCAAGAAAACTTCGATGCTGTTTACAACTTGGAATATTTTCAGCATTCCTCTGCTCCGTGTCTGCACATTAGGCCCAAGATTTCCAATGATGGTGAAGAGGGTAGCTGGATAATGATTTAGGGGGAAATGCTGTGTTATTTATTTATTTTCGATAAACCACAGAGTTCTGAAAGCCACCGCAGTGAATACTGGAAAGTCCAGTTGTTGCTCTTTGAGTCACTTCCTGGCTGTTGTTGTGCAAAGCCAAGACTCCCAATCTGTAACGTTGGCTCCTCACGTGCTGCATCACATACAGAAAGTTTGCGCAGGTTTTCAGTCAAACATTTATTATATTATTTCTACTAGGTCAGCTGGTATGAAAACTATAAATCGGACTCAGCTTCCAACTTCATGCTGCTAACATGGTCATTCCTGACATGGCGTGTTCTTGGGGTCAAAGTCTGAACGCTTGTTGCATTTCAGAATAAAAGCAGATGAGAGGAAATGTGCGAGTTTACAGCACAAAACACTGAAGGTATAATAATAAGTTACTGCAAGCTGTTCGTGTGACTACATCACAAATCTAAATCCATACGTGTATGTTTCTCACTCTGTGTTGCAGCACATCGCAGTGAGAACAATACCACAGTTTCTGGCTGTGAAGCTGTGTCGTGTGACAGTTCTGCAATGTATTATGGATGCAGTGAAAACACCTGCTAAAGGCAAGTATGTATGTGTGTTTAGTGTCAGCGATCAGTGGGAGAAAAGTGAGCACTGCTTTTTCTGTGACAGAGATTGGCTGAGGGCAGGAACTTTGCCAAGTGTGCCCTGTCTCATTTACATGCATAGATGGCATGGCATTAGCATAGTAACAGCCCCCCCAAAAAAGCTCAGAGAACTAACGGGAGATATTTGGCAGCTGATACTCAGGGCCCAATTACAATCGTTCGCCTGCATTCTCCTTTACTCAGGGGCTTTCTCATCTCACAGCCCTGCGCTCTGCTCGGCACAGTGGGCCTATCTTCAAACTGTCAGCCTGTTTAGAGCTGGAGATTGGTGTGTGTGTCTGTGTGTGTCTGTGTGTGTGTGTGTGAGAGAGTGAAGAAACAGACTAGCTCTGCACTAATGAGGACAGGGACAGAGACAGCTAGAATCCTCTCTGCTGCCTTGCCTGCAGGATGGAGGAATGTAAATAAGCTCTCCATATTCTGACTAAACAGGCGCGCTGGAGTCCTGGAAGCTGTTCCTTCGAGGAGGCGAAGAAGCAGGTTGGACCTATCATGTAGAACCAGCCTTCAGTTCATGCAAACTGCTCACTGCTTCCAATGAGCAACAGAATGAAGCGGTGAACAATCAGCCCAACAGACGGTCAAATGGGCTTGTTGAAACATAAAGACAAATGTTACTAAAAGGGTCACATTATTTTGTCTAAATGTGTACCTGTTGATATCAATGACATTATTTTCATTTAGGTTATTTGCATGTTGTGTGTGGGCAAATATTTGAGTGTGTTGGAGGCACTTCCTCTCTTTTTTGTGATCAGTGTTGGGGTTCCTCAAAAAAAGTAATATATTACACTTTTAAGAACACTTTCCTTAAAAGTAATGCAGTACATTACTTAATCAGTACCAAGAGAAAGTATTTTGTTATAGTGCTTGTTACTTCTGTGTTTCTCCGTAAAATGACCTGAAACACATCATCTCATAATTACCATTTAACAACGTAAACCTATAGGCTACAGTCAGCACATCACAAATGCCTATACTGATGAGGACACATTGTGCAGGATGATCTCTTAGTGTTTAGGTATGAACACAAAGCTGATCGCACAAAGCAAAGATGGAAACCAGCACAGAGAGATTCCTGTTAAAGGGGAGATTTTCTTTCCCTTTGTCACTAAGTGCTTGCTCATAACGGGTCGTCTGATTGTTGGGATTCTTGGGAACTGTGTGGTGAGTTAGTTAGTGTGTGTGTTACACCCTGAAAAGGGGCTGAAAAGGGGATAAGTCAATGACACGCTCAGACACGATGCTTCTCTTTCAGCAGCTTCATTGCGAATGATTCAGAAATATAAACATACATACAAAAGTATTAAACATCCTAACAACGATGTACAGTCTCTGTTAGTTGTAAGACAATATATCTCAAGACTGTTTTCTTTCCTTTTCCTATAAGTTACAGATTAAATTGAATGTAAAAATTTACAAAAACAGCTTATGAATCAATAAACAAACTTAGATCATTAAACTGAAATGTACAGAAAATAAACAAAATATTCATATAAAAATACTAATAGGCATTTGTCCCTTCACACAAAATAAACATGTTCTTCGTCCAGATCAAATGCAAAATGCACACAATGTATGTTTCATACACAGTCTGGCACGATAATGCTTCATGCTAGCCACCAACAGAGCGCTTAGCTTAGCTTGCTGCTTATAGCTTATCCTAACATCACAGTTAACACAGGTCATCTAAGTATTCCTAGTATCCTCTTGGTACATTTGGAAACACGGTCAGTACAACTCAACATACATATTTGTAAAGTCCAACAGCAGAATTGCACAATTCAGGGTTCATACGCCTTTTTCAGGGTCAAATTCAAGCACTTTTTAAGCACTTTCAAGGTCCCTTTTCAAACTTTTCCAGCACATCCCCCCCGCCCCCCCAAAAAAGAAGATGCATGTTTCAATTCGCATCACCTCAGTAAGACCATGTGAAAATTAAACAAATCATCCAGGGAACTTAAACACCTAAAGGAATGGTCGCCTTATATACAGTGTATAAACTCAAAATGCACATTTCACTTAAAAATTAAGATGTGAAAATGTGAACAAATCAACTGTTAGAGATATTCTTCTCCTGTTGACCCCCCAAAAAGAAATAAATAAGTCTTCTCATCAGATATTGATGCTTCTTTCCTGTGTGACAAAAAATAGGAGACAGATGTTTGTTTGTTTTTTAAGTTAATTCCCAATAAAACTGTTTTATTGCTAACTACATTGCTGTCTGTATTATTGCTGAAGTCCTAAACGATCACCTTTAAAGTGTTTGTGCTAATAACATCATGTACAGTCAGACAGGCATGGAGAACAGCACTGACTGGGAGGCTTTGAACAGATCACATAGTTCAATTCAACATATAAGACTTTAAGAATGCACAAGCATCTACTTAAAATCTATTTAATTTATCATCTGTGATATTATTATGTACAATTCCAATGTATTTTGTTCATCTCCCTTAAATAAACAGGCAGCCTCTAAAGTATGAAATATTCATAGTACAAATACACATATAATGTGTGTACTGTCTGTCAGTGTGAGCTTGAAGACATTTATAATGTTTAAGTAGTTTAATGTGTCGGTGCTGACAGATAAACACATTTTGAATGAAAGCCGGGGAACTTTGGTAGCACAGAAACAAGTGGCTATTCTTTGTGACCATATGGATCACTCATATTACCATTATTTCACCCAAAGGCACCAAGTTAATACTCAAAAAAGCTGCAGCAATACACACAAATATAAACAGTACTTGGTGACAACTTTGCTTTTAGCCTCTTAACCCTCTGGGGTCCAGGGTATAATTGGCTGTTTTTGACTACTTTTGATTTGGCCTCTATATTTCACCTTTAAAAACTGTTTATCTTGCCAATCTGTTATTTACTCATTTTGACAAACTGTATCAGCACAATTTATCTAAATTCAGACAAAATTTAAAATACGAGTAGAAAGTGATATTTTTGACTGTAAAAACCACAAGCATGTTTAACGAATCATTTTCCCGTGCTTTTGAGAACTATCTTCATGTGACGACACAAACAAAACGACTCCTACCATACACGCAACAACTATTAGATCAAACGGTAACCACAACCCAGTACAAACTTCTCTCTCTCTGTATCCTACCTCTTCAAAACCAATGCACAGTTGCCTTTTTGATGGTACTGGCATTTTCCAAAGGAAGGATTCTTTCTTTACCAGAGCGTCTAGCTCTCTAGAAACGGTTAACGTTCTCGATCGCCAGTATAAAACGTCAGTTTACTGTAAGCAGGGACATGGGGAAAAATAGACGCTTGAGCTCGAAAACTAACTGGACTCGAAACTTGGATCTGAAATTTCCGCTTCTCGCGGCTGGCCCGTCGAGCCTTCGAAGGGTGTCTCCCGCTATAGCTCGACCTCCCGTTAGCTTCGAGCTAACGGGAAGAATGGCTAAAACTTTTGCGAGATCTCGCAAAAGTTTTGCGAGATCCCGAGTTTGTTTTGCGAGATCTCGCAAAAGTCCGTCTTAATTTTTTTTTCTCCCATGTCCCCTGCGGGGCTCCGTACCTATCAACACAATTTAAAAACTGTTTACATAGTTTGAAGTCCGCACGTTCAACCCAAGTTGAAATCGGAGACTCTGGGTCCGTCACCCCAGAGGGTTAACCAGAAAGCCTTAAGTTGGCTAGTTATGTATCAGGCTAATGTTTAAAGCTTTCACTTGAGTAAATTAACTCATATCACTGCTAAGTAATGTTAGCTAAGTTCACAGCATATTCCATAATAGCGCTGCCATACTGCATCACACTCAGTGCATTCAATCATTTCTCCAGCGAGTTTCGATAGCAAAATAATAATCACTAATTTTTAAAAAATAGCATGTGTAACGTACACGTACTGGAAAATTATTTACTAGGACTCACCTATCATGCGACTGGAGAGCGCAAACTCCGCCATTGTTCGTTTTCCATCAAACACTCATTAAAACGGCGACCTACAGGTATGTTAGCGCACTCATCACCAACTGCGAGGGCCTCAGAGGCAAAAGAGAAAAGGGATTCAAATGTTATATTTCTCAGCTGTCCCTCGTTTATCGCGGGTGTTATGTTCTAAAAATAACCAGCGATAGGTGAAATCAAGTAGCCAATTTTATTTTTTGACGGTGCAAAACGTTTGTGGACATCGTGGACATACAGCACTGCACTTCAGAGTCACACTGCTAGCGATCGATGCAGCGATTCTGTACTGTACAGGAGAGACGTCACGGAGGAGATCGTCTGCAGCGATCAGGACGCAGGACACAATGTGACGTAAAAATAAGCAAACTTGCACTAAAAAATCTGCGAAACAGCGAGGTGAAAGGTGAACCGCGTTATAGCGAGGGACCGCTGTAATTTTGAAGGTAAGTCACAACATACCCTTCGTACATATAATGTATAGAAACCGTTACCAGCAATCATTCATTTTTTGTGTGGCTTTTTTCACGGTTTGTTAACATGCTGTGTAGGTGTGTACTTGACGAGCTGATCTCGACATAACGGGAAACATCTGGTTTGACTGTTCTTCACAGAAGACTCCAAACCTCCCTCCACCCGCTCATTGTAGTGTTGATGCATATGTGATCTAAGGTGCAATTAAAACCCAGGAGGGCATGGAGCTACCTGCCATGTAACAGTTTTTAAATTGTGTTGATAGGTACGGAGCCCCGCAGGGGACATGGGAGAAAAAAAAATTAAGACGGACTTTTGCAAGATCTCGCAAAACAAACTCGAGATCTCGCAAAACTTTTGCGAGATCTCGCAAAAGTTTTAGCCACATTCTTCCCGTTAGCTCGAAGCTAACGGGAGGTCGAGACCTACTACAGCCGGGAGGAACACCGCTTTCCCGGCACATCGTGCCTCGACCTCCCGGTCGGCTTCGAGCAGGCGTCCGAAGAATGTGGCTAAAAGTTTTGCGAGATCTCGCAAAACTTTTGCGAGATCTCGCAAAAGTCCATCTTAATTTTTTTTTCTCCCATGTCCCCTGCGGGGCTCCGTAGATAGGCCACGTAAAACTGACGTTTTTTGTTTTTAATAAAACAGTGGCGTTTACTCTGGGAAGAAACGGTTAAAACGCCGTTTTCTAAGGAGAGCACTAGCAAACACGCTTTGCTTGTGAGTGAAAAAAGAAAAAGAAAAAACACTCCTTCACTATTGGTGGAAAAATGTACCATGTCGACCAATCAAAAAATGATATGGCAACATGTGGCATCTGGTTGCTTGGGAAGAGGGGGAAGTTTTAGGAGTGACCGGCGAGAGAGAGAGAGTTTTGATACGTGAGAGATTTGTGAGGTTTACCGTGTTTGGAGTCTCAAGTTAGTGTGTTGTCTTGTGTAGTTAGTTTGTAGTTGTTGTTTTGTTTTGTGTGTCAGTTCTACTAGTGAATGTCATAGTTGCTGCAAAAAAGCAACGGTGAAAATGATTCGTTAAACATGCTTGTGGTTTTTACAGTCAAAAATATCACTTTCTACTCATATTTTAAATTTTGTCTGAATGTAGATAAATTGTGCTGATACAGTTTGTCAAAATGAGTAAATAACAGATTGGCAAGATAAACAGTTTTTAAAGGTGAAATAGAGGCCAAATCAAAAGTAGTCAAAAACAGCCAATTATACCCTGGACACCAGAGGGTTAGAGGCTAAAAGCAAAGTTGTCACCAAGTACTGTTTATATTTGTGTGTATAGCTGCAGCTTTTTTGAGTATCAACTTGGTGCCTTTGGGTGAAATAATGGTAATATGAGTGATCCATATGGTCACAAAGAATAGCCACTTGTTTCTGTGCTACCAAAGCTCCCCAGCTTTCATTCAAAATGTGTTTCTGGTCAGCACCGACACATTAAACTACTTAAACATTATAAATGTCTTCAAGCTCACACTCAGACAGTACACACATTAATATGTGTATTTGTACATGAATATTTCATACTTCAGGGCTGCCTGTTTATTTAAGGGAGATGAACAAAATACACTGGATTTGTACATAATAATATCACAGATGATAAATTAAATA
The DNA here is from genome assembly GCF_018398535.1 of Haplochromis burtoni. Taxonomy (NCBI): domain Eukaryota; kingdom Metazoa; phylum Chordata; class Actinopteri; order Cichliformes; family Cichlidae; genus Haplochromis; species Haplochromis burtoni. The sequence continues at coordinate 157,825 of NW_024582919.1, forward strand.
GATTTTAAGTAGATGCTTGTGCATTCTTAAAGTCTTATATGTTGAACTGAACTATGTGATCTGTTCAAAGCCTCCCAGTCAGTGCTGTTCTCCATGCCTGTCTGACTGTACATGATGTTATTAGCACAAACACTTTAAAGGTGATCGTTTAGGACTTCAGCAATAATACAGACAGCAATGTAGTTAGCAATAAAACAGTTTTATTGGGAATTAACTTAAAAAACAAACAAACATCTGTCTCCTATTTTTTGTCACACAGGAAAGAAGCATCAATATCTGATGAGAAGACTTATTTATTTTTTTTGGGGGGTCAACAGGAGAAGAATATCTCTAACAGTTGATTTGTTCACATTTTCACATCTTAATTTTTAAGTGAAATGTGCATTTTGAGTTTATACACATTGTATATAAGGCGACCGTATCCTTTAGGTGTTTAAGTTCCCTGGATGATTTGTTTATTTCACATGGTCTTACTGAGGTGATGTCGAATTGAAACATGCATGTTCTTTTTTGGGGGGGAGGGGGGATGTGCTGGAAAAGCTTGAAAAGGGACCTTGAAAGTGCTTAAAAAGTGCTTGAATTTGACCCTGAAAAAGGCGTATGAACCCTGAATTGAGCAATTCTGCTGTTGGACTTTACAAATATGTATGTTGAGTTGTACTGACCGTGTTTCCAAATGTACCAAGAGGATACTAGGAATACTTAGATGACCTGTGTTAACTGTGATGTTAGGATAAGCTATAAGCAGCAAGCTAAGCTAAGCGCTCTGTTGGTGGCTAGCATGAAGCATTATCGTGCCAGACTGTGTATGAAACATACATTGTGTGCATTTTGCATTTGATCTGGACGAAGAACATGTTTATTTTGTGTGAAGGGACAAATGCCTATTAGTATTTTTATATGAATATTTTGTTTATTTTCTGTACATTTCAGTTTAATGATCTAAGTTTGTTTATTGATTCATAAGCTGCTTTTGTAAATTCTTACATCCAATTTAATCTGTAACTTAAAGGAAAGGAAAGAAAACAGTCTTCAGATATATCCTCTTACAACTAACAGAGACTGTACATCGTTGTTAGGATGTTTAATACTTTTGTATGTATGTTTATATTTCTGAAGCAATGAAGCTGCTGGAAGAGAAGCATCGTGTCTGAGCGTTGCCATTGACTTATCCCCTTTTCAGCCCCTTTTCAGGGTGTAACACACACACTAACTAACTCACCACACAGTTCCCAAGAATCCCAACAATCAGACGACCCGTTATGAGCAAGCACTTAGTGACAAAGGGAAAGAAAATCTCCCCTTTAACAGGAATCTCTCTGTGCTGGTTTCCATCTTTGCTTTGTGCGATCAGCTTTGTGTTCATACCTAAACACTAAGAGATCATCCTGCACAATGTGTCCTCATCAGTATAGGCATTTGTGATGTGCTGACTGTAGCCTATAGGTTTACGTTGTTAAATGGTAATTATGAGATGATGTGTTTCAGGTCATTTTACGGAGAAACACAGAAGTAACAAGCACTATAACAAAATACTTTCTCTTGGTACTGATTAAGTAATGTACTGCATTACTTTTAAGGAAAGTGTTCTTAAAAGTGTAATATATTACTTTTTTTGAGGAACCCCAACACTGATCACAAAAAAGAGAGGAAGTGCCTCCAACACACTCAAATATTTGCCCACACACAACATGCAAATAACCTAAATGAAAATAATGTCATTGATATCAACAGGTACACATTTAGACAAAATAATGTGACCCTTTTAGTTAACATTTGTCTTTATGTTTCAACAAGCCCATTTGACCGTCTGTTGGGCTGATTGTTCACCGCTTCATTCTGTTGCTCATTGGAAGCAGTGAGCAGTTTGCATGAACTGAAGGCTGGTTCTACATGATAGGTCCAACCTGCTTCTTCGCCTCCTCGAAGGAACAGCTTCCAGGACTCCAGCGCGCCTGTTTAGTCAGAATATGGAGAGCTTATTTACATTCCTCCATCCTGCAGGCAAGGCAGCAGAGAGGATTCTAGCTGTCTCTGTCCCTGTCCTCATTAGTGCAGAGCTAGTCTGTTTCTTCACTCTCTCACACACACACACACACAGACACACACAGACACACACACCAATCTCCAGCTCTAAACAGGCTGACAGTTTGAAGATAGGCCCACTGTGCCGAGCAGAGCGCAGGGCTGTGAGATGAGAAAGCCCCTGAGTAAAGGAGAATGCAGGCGAACGATTGTAATTGGGCCCTGAGTATCAGCTGCCAAATATCTCCCGTTAGTTCTCTGAGCTTTTTTGGGGGGGCTGTTACTATGCTAATGCCATGCCATCTATGCATGTAAATGAGACAGGGCACACTTGGCAAAGTTCCTGCCCTCAGCCAATCTCTGTCACAGAAAAAGCAGTGCTCACTTTTCTCCCACTGATCGCTGACACTAAACACACATACATACTTGCCTTTAGCAGGTGTTTTCACTGCATCCATAATACATTGCAGAACTGTCACACGACACAGCTTCACAGCCAGAAACTGTGGTATTGTTCTCACTGCGATGTGCTGCAACACAGAGTGAGAAACATACACGTATGGATTTAGATTTGTGATGTAGTCACACGAACAGCTTGCAGTAACTTATTATTATACCTTCAGTGTTTTGTGCTGTAAACTCGCACATTTCCTCTCATCTGCTTTTATTCTGAAATGCAACAAGCGTTCAGACTTTGACCCCAAGAACACGCCATGTCAGGAATGACCATGTTAGCAGCATGAAGTTGGAAGCTGAGTCCGATTTATAGTTTTCATACCAGCTGACCTAGTAGAAATAATATAATAAATGTTTGACTGAAAACCTGCGCAAACTTTCTGTATGTGATGCAGCACGTGAGGAGCCAACGTTACAGATTGGGAGTCTTGGCTTTGCACAACAACAGCCAGGAAGTGACTCAAAGAGCAACAACTGGACTTTCCAGTATTCACTGCGGTGGCTTTCAGAACTCTGTGGTTTATCGAAAATAAATAAATAACACAGCATTTCCCCCTAAATCATTATCCAGCTACCCTCTTCACCATCATTGGAAATCTTGGGCCTAATGTGCAGACACAGTGACAGCTGACGTAGGACAAAAGGTAAGCTGGGACAGTCCTGGACAGGTCATCAGTCTTTCAAAGGCTAACACAGAGACAGACAGCGGTGTGCACATTTCAGAATCACTGTGGGAGAAAGTCAACGTACAGACTGTGAGGTTAATGTGGGCGACACAAGTTGAGTGTGTGTCATAAGCTGAAGCTGAAACATTTGTTTGTGTAACTGTTTGCTTTTGGTGTTGCGTACTTTGCTTCATCCATATGGAAAACTACAAGTAGGGTCCCAAAACAAAAGCTGCCAATGGATGCAAACGGATTCAACCTACCTGCTGACTTACCGTTCCCACTCTCACCTGCCAGTGGCTAACTGGGCAACGTCCACTGTAGCCTACCCCATAAACATGTCCCTGGTGGTACATGTCACAGTGGCAGCCACAATAATGCCAGGAACCAGTGAATCCCAGCAGAGCATTTAACTATGAAATCATCAGTGTTCGGCTGCTGATTGGCCAAAGTGTACCCCACCTCTTACCCTACCTGCAACATAAACTGGTTAAACTGTGTGTTTGCAAAAGTTTAACAAGAAATATTTTGAAGCGTGGGAATTACGCCAATATATTCTCTCTCTATATATATATATAGGAAAAGGGGTAGGCGTGGTTGTTGTGCAGATGCATATTTTACACACCGAGCTCAGGAAATGAGGAAAAAGTGTAAAAATGAATTATGGTAGGTTCACTGATACAAAGTGAACAAGAGTGAAAAGTGAATGAAAGCAAAACTGTGGCAACAGTCATGATGCATGTGATCACATGAACACAGTGAGCGAGTTCACTGCACACACGTCGATGCTTTCATTCGGGTGCTGTCGTGAGTCTGATGTGCTTTTCTGCTAAATGTGAAAGTAATCTAGGTTCCACATGGAGCTCAGTCGTCCAGCCTTGTTCTGTTAGTGAGATGTAATTAGTGATCACTGTTAACCTCAGAGCTGTATCACTGCTGTTCTCATGAACGCTCCCCATTGCTCTCTCTCATGTTTCAGAGGACAATAGTGGCTCTACGGGAGCGCAGTTTCCGTTCCTGTCCCTGGTGTTGTATTATGTTCCTCAGGATGAACCTGCAGGTTTTCCCACCTCCAGCTGTGATAGTGTTTCTGTGTGTGTGTGAGTGCTGGGGCCTGTAGCCTACACCAGGGGAACTTCTGTGCAGAGGAACTCATGTCATAAGTAAATTATGACATGATGTGTTGACAGTCCAAACAAAGGCAGAGAGCTGTTCCCATGGTGTAGGATGGACAGCCTGCAGGCTTAGCTCACCAAACACTGTGTGTTCCCATACAGAGTTAATTGCAAGTTAGGAAAGTTAGGATAACATGAATGAAATTAAAGGCAGTTCACGTTGGCTCCGTGCAGCAGTTTAGCCTGGCTGTAATTCTAACCTTATAAAGACTTCATTTTTTCTCTTTCACTGCCATCATGTTGTTTTCAATTTAGTTTATATTTAGCACCATTATAGACACAAACGTATACGTTATGCATACAAGTGTTTCAATTAGGTCGTCATAGAAACTAGCCTACAGGACCTGTAGGGGTTTATTAATGTGCCTACGCTGCTATTCACTGTGTGTTAGTTTGATGTTTAATGCTGTCTGTTTTCAGACAGATTAGGAAGCAGATGCTTAATCTAAGATTTTTTTCTCCTATGGGAAACAATAAAATGATGTTTTTCATATGGATTCAGAAGGACTGTGTTTAACACATGCTCATACCTGCAGACAGCTCAGGTGACTTCTGAAAAAGAAAACAAAGACATGGTACAGTGACATTTGTAATAATCCCAGCACTGGTGGACCTGGTGAGGCTGGATCAGTACAATGAACATACAGAGGAGGAGCATAAGGCGAAAGCTAAACATGAAACTTATAATGAAAGGAACCACGTTTAGGAAGGAGGCTGTGCTCAGGTGTGTAAATCTGCAGTACCTCTAATGGCCAAAAGGACGTCAGTCTTTGCAGACTTATTAAAATGCCAAAGTAAATGTTTCCAGCTTGGCACAGACATGATTCTGGCCTTTGTTGATAGGCTGCCGTTCATAACATTTGTATGGGTAGTATTTTGTCTTTGTCTCCTGATCGGTAAGGCTCAAAGTCTGTCAGTCAGAGGGCTTTACTTCACCAGGTGCTGTCACTGGGAGTTGCAGCTGATCGCTGTCTGCTGGGCCTCACTCCCACTAAAACAGACGTCTCTGTGCTGTTGGTGCATTCTGGAGGATTTTACCTGTTATGATCACATCAACCAAGACGTCCGTGTTTCACTTTTGATGGATGAAATTCTAACCTTTAATCAGTCTTTTCATCATAACAAAACACTTATGGATGAGGTTTGCCAGCTGATATCTCAGCAGTCGGCCCTCCAGTCTAAATATGGTCTCCTCTGGCTCCAAAAGCTCTCATGGGGGCAGCGAAACTCCTGAGGCTGAAGTTTCAAAGTGGCTCCAGAAACCCAAGGATGACATCCACCTTTACATCCAGTCTATGGTAGCAATAGGCTTTCATACCGTAGGCGGCACATCACTTCTCCCATCAGCAACAAGCTTCTCCTCCACCACCTAGTGTGATCGTTTCATGAATACTTTATTTTTGTACAATTCTGTCAGATTTTGAAAGCACAATGTAAAATTCAATATGCAGCATGAATAAATAAATAAATAGGAATGTATATTTATGTATGTCTAAGTATATATGTGGAACTGAGGTCATGCCTGTCATGGTCTCACATGTATATATTTTATTTCTGACTGACTTTCTTTTTCTAAATCGTACTACTCTAAAACTGCAACAGAAAATATATTTCAAAACTCGATTCCTCAGATCAGCTGGGAAAAAGCTCCAGTACATTACAAAAGTCAAAAGCATGTCTGCGAGTGTCATTAAAGTCCAGTCAGATGTGATGCAAAATGCTGACGTTGCTTTTTTCTTACAAGGCTGCTAACAGTTTTGTTTGGTTTTTTGCTAACAATTAGATTTTTCCAGCCTGTAAGATACCAGAGAAAAACTCGTGTATATAAATAAAAAGACCTTCTATCCAAAAAGCAGTTTAACATATATCAAAACCAAGAATTTAATTTGCAAACTTTGCGGTTGCAAATTAAACCAAGATGTTAGCTATGAAATGTTGGAGTTGCTCAGGAAAGTATCCACTCGTTTTTGAATTTCATGCTACAAACCGGCTTTTGGAACAAGCTGAAAGTGGGCGAGGACACGGAGCGCAGTGGATAATAGCTGTGTTTGTGACATTTGGAGATAAAATTTCAAGCTAAACCAGAATCCTTGAGAGGAAGCTGCAAAGCATGGGAAACTCTCACATCCCATCTCGCTCTCACAAAGCTGCCGTGCTCTTCTTTTCACATTAAAGGGGACGATTGTTGGGTGTGTTACCCAGGGCTTGTTTTTAGCTTATATATTCCATATCCTAGTTTTCCTTTCAGGCAGATATATAATTGGTGTTTTTTTGTAATATACTTATACAGAGATATACCTTTGTGAACTAGATGATGTCCAGTCACTTGAAATGAATAATCTGAGCTTTGTGACGGTGCATTATCCTGCTACAAGCAGCTATCAGAAAATGTCTACACTGTGCTCACAAAGGGTTGCAGCACGTGGTTATATATGAGTTACTGCTGCCCTCTTATCAGCTCAAAGCATTCTGGACAGTCTCTTCTAACCTCTGACATCAGCAAGACATTTTTGTCCTGAACTGAACTTCAGCATCCATGTCTACATGTCCAAATTCAATCAGCTGCTGCCAGTTGATTAATTAGATGATGGGGATGAAGATGGATGAGCAGTGAGATGTTAGGTTCTGTCATGGAGTCTAAACTTAACTAAAGCAATGAATATTAAATAATTCATCACTTTAGTTAAGTTCTGGTTATTGGTTATGATTTCTAGCTGTTTCTGTGCCTCCCTTGTGTCCCTCGTGTTACCTCTCATCATCCATGTTTCCACGTTTGTGTATTTCCTGTTTTACTTTGATAGTCTCATGTCCTGTGTTCAGTGTTTTGAGTTTTGCTGTCTCATTATGTCTGATTAGTCAGAGCTGTGTATTCATAGTGTGTGCTTCTCCGCCTCCCTCGGACAGTCTGCGTGTCTTCCTCCGTGCTGCCCCTACTTTTCCTCTGTCAGCTTTCCCTGTTTCCTGGTTCCTCGTCCCTTGCTTATGGTCTCCAGGTTATACGTTTAGTTTTCCCAGTCTAGGCTTCGGTCAGTTTCCTCAGTTCCTCCTGTTTGTAGGTTTTGCACAGCCGGCATTAAAGGCTCGTTTCTGGTTATCATCCACCCTCGTCTCCGTGTGCCTGCATTTGGATCCTCAATCTCCTCACGCCATGCCCTCTGCCTCGCCAGACATGACAGATCTAAAATTCAAATACTGGTCAAAACATAATATCGAGATTCTTAGCAGGCAGTCTGACGTTGCTGGTGAGGAGTCTGATGCGATGATTGACCTCCTTATGTCGGCCTGGGGAATCAGCGGGACGCTGATCGGCCATTTCTACCTTTTTCTCCCTCTCGCTTTCTCTCTCCTCCTCTCTGTCGCCGGGGCAGAACTCATTGTGGGTTCACGCCCTCGGCCCATGCCCACAGAAGGGGAACACACCTGATGCCCATCAAGGTGATCGGCATTTAAGCCAGGAGGAGACTGCTGGTCTTCGCTGGATCGTTGTCTGCCACGTGTCAGTGAGAGTCAAACTACAGCACAGCTAAGTCAAGAGTCTTTTGTGAACTTTGTAAGTAAATCTCGTTTCCTCGTCTACAGACCTCCTGGATATCTTCCCTGTGTGAATCTTTGTGTGAAGAGTGGATCTGCGGCCGTGAGTGTGGAGAGTTGGAGAACGAGTGACTACCCCTTTGGATTTCCCTGGGGCCCCGTCCCTCACTTTGTTGTATATAGCACTGCCCTGTACTTCCTGTATATACACCTGGTGGATTCTGTAAATAAATTCTCGTGTACAGCAGATTCTGGAGTCCTGCGCTTGAGTCCCCCACGTCGAACCGTAACACCTTACTGCAATAAACCCAGAAGATTCAGCAATGTGTGAAACATGAAGAAAAGTCATAGTGAATATGACATTTTGGAGCAACATTATACTCCCATCCAGATAACCTCTTCATCTTTAAAGGGAAGGTCTTGCTTATTTTAGCAGGATAATGCTAATAGCTCTGTAGAAGGTGTCTGTAGTCCAAACCATCACCCACTGGTGTTTTATCACAGGCTGTGACAAAGTAGCTCCTCACCTGCTGAGCGATCCTGTTTGAAGCACGAATGGGAAAACATTTGGATTACAAAACTGCAGCAATGGTCTCCTCAGTTCTAAAATACTTGCAGTATTGCTCAAAGAAGAAGTGACGCAACTCAGCCGTAAACACTGAACAATCAAATTTCTGGTTCAGGATTTCTGCTTTTTGTAACCTTTCAAAATAAATATGGAGTTTAAATAATTTGAAAGTGCTCATATTCTTTATATTGTAACACATCTGCCAAACTATGTCAGAAACGTGTGTGTGTGTGTGCGTGCGTGTGTGTGTGCGTGTGTGTGTGTGTGTGTGTGTGTGTGTGTGTGTGTGTGCGCGCGCACTGTTATTTGATCTTATTGATGTAACACACACAGTGTTATTGATTCACAGGCGGCTCCATCACCCCACTAGAGGAAAAGTGGATCTGCTGTGATATCTGTATCACAGACCCGGAGGTTCACTGACCTTCAGAAAGATTATGGTGCAACAGAGCAGCAACGAAGGAAGATCTGCAAACTTTTTTTTCATATCTTATGCTTCAAAGTTTGAAATAACCCAGCACAGGGTGGAGAAATGACTTAAACATGAAAGGAGAAGAGTTAGCTGCACCTTGACCTGAATAAATAACATACTCAATCTTTCTCAGCGTGACCATATTTTCCCGCTCGTCATCATACAAAGGATGCATCCACTATAGAATAAGAGCAGCTAGTCTGATGGGTTTGGTGGGGGGAGAAGCTGCTCTGATATCTGGTTCATTTGAAGTGTTGATAGGCGAACAGCCACAAAAAGCTGAGTTAATAAGCAATTTAGAGCTTTAAACCCAGTCCGTGATGAAAGTTTAATGATATCAACACAAATTTGCTGTCACGTAATCTCTCCTTTTAATCATTTTCCACTGTCAGCACAAGGCTAAGAGAAAAACAAGCCTAATCCACCTGATTGACATCTCCCACCAAATTGGCTGGAAGAAAGACTGGATAATATGTCAGGCAATTAATTAAGTGCATTTTTTTCCCTTCTTTTCAAGTTTTTGTCTGGAATGCAGAGCGATCGGAGCGGCGTGCACAGAGGCGGCGTTGCTTTATTACCGGGGGTCAATCAGTGGTCATTTCAGATAGCCGGACATAGCTGCTCCACTCTGGTCACCAGATTCCTGCAGCTGTATCTGTCAGCTGATTGGTCCTCGCCAAGAAACATGATCCGGTCATTAAGTGATGACGTGACGAATCCTACTTCCGGGTCTAAAGTAGTCTGCGTTTAATATGGCTTTTGTGTTGTTAACATGTTTAATGTTTGTATTTTCTTCTATTTATCTCAAAAAGCTCCTAAAACAGTCAGTGATCCCTGTTGACCTCCCTCGGCTTTTATTACCGCTAATCATTTATTTAAGCTCAGTTTTTAAAACCTTAGGATGTAACTACAGCCCAGCCCATGCAGCAGTATATGAATGACTAACCTCGTATTGTGGATGGATTATCTCAGTTGTTCTCCTGGCTGAAGTTTGGTCCTTTTACAGCATCCTGCCATGCGATTACATTTGTTCCTGACCACCGAGAACACTCACGTTAACTTTTATCGAGTGGAAAAAAGTTAGCTTGTTTATATTATGCTAACATAGCTGTGTCGCTAGCGGTCACGTAGCACATCATTATATACCAGCTAGCCCAACTTCAGTAACCCTACAAACGTCACTGCTGTTTAGTTTTCTGTCTTCATTTATGTTGGAAGTGATAACAGAGCTGTACGTTTTAATTTGTTTCCAAAACCCCGCAGTCAGGACATGCTATATTGTATTTAGATAGAAGCTAGCGAGCTAACTCCCTGCTAACTTCTAACTCCGTTAAATGTCATAAATTCCGTTTTCATGGATGCCTGGATGTTAAACTCAATTGTTACACCTGGTAGAGCAGAACGCTGATCATTTTATTAAAGATGAAAGACTTTAGACAGTTTTTCAACTCTCAGTAATGCCATAGTGATCGTTTGATATATGGACCTGCAGCGGAGTTTAGGCCCAGACACGGCTAGTGACGTCAGACTTAACACCGGATTATTGATTATTGGTATATAGTTTTTCTTTTTTTAAGTGAGACCCAGGAGCAGCTGATCAATCGACACACCCAATCATTGCTGTGTCCACTTGTGGTTTAGCTAGTCTGTTGGAAAATTTTAAGAAAGAGTATATTGCATTGGGTCTAACATCTAGTAATTCAGAGCATGGATATGTGCAGCAGCTTTACTCTGCCCTGCTGGTATTTATGGTCATGATAGTTCTGTGGGACCACCTCCTCACAGCTTGCATGTCAGGTGTCGACCAAAGCTCATAAGAAACAGGCAAAGAGAAACGATATGAATCAAAATTGATGGCAGCAAGTTATGTAAGAGCAAAACCATCTTCCCAACAAGTATTCAGCAAATGTTGAACATAAGAGTGAAAACGAGAGAGAGATCAAAAAGTTTGTGCGACCGCAGTTTGGGGTTCAATCAAAAAATACAGTTTTCACAGGACTCTGAGCAGTGCCTTTAAAAACGAAGTTTCATTCTTTTTTGTTCTTTAGCAGTTCTGTTACAGATTTACTGCTGAGCTCATTACCATCATCGTGTTGCACGACAATGTTTCAGCCAAGCTTTAGCTGTTGGACACATGTTATACAGGTACTTGAGTTCATAGTTGACTCAATGAGTTCAAGTTCCTCAGGTTCTGAGAAAAATAAGCCCAAATCATCATTATTCTATCAATAGGATTAATTTGATGATTTCCTTTGTCCCTTGTCCGATCCATCAGTCATTATCGGTTTAGAGGTGAGGACCAAAGGAATGAAGGGGTCAGTACATGTCACTCTCAAAATGTACACAAAGGTGAGTGAATCTGAACACAAGAGCCAGAAAGAAAGCGATGTGACAAAATCTCACTGAGAAGACAAATGCATTCCAGATCTACCTGCTCGTGTTGAGCTATACCAGAGTACTGGGAACAAGACTCTGCACATTAAGCGCACTCACTTGCATATGCAGCTGCAGGCACAAAAGACCAGCAGTCATTTTGTTAATATTAATGAAGTCTAGCTGAAGTGCACCTGAAGGCCTCGCGGGGCTCATGCACATTTGGTACATTTTCATCTAAAGTCTCTGCAAACAAGACCCCAAACGGACCCCAGCAAATATGTAGATGGAAGAAGTTTAACATGCCTCTGAGGAAAAGGAGGAATAATCTGGTTTTAATCTTGGACCAGCTCTTTATCCTCTCGTGAATACTTGAGGATACAGGAAGTTTGTCCAACCGGTCTGCATGTGCTCTGTGGACTTGGAGATGACATTTTGGTCTTGGCGTGTCCTGTGGTACTGGACTTCACCCTTTTTACTGGTTCTGTTCATTTTTTCATGGACAGATTTTCTAAATGCAGTCAAGGGGCAGAGGGCTCAAGTGTTGCTTATAAGTTAGGGAAGAACAGTGTGAGGGATCAGACTGCACTGGAGCAGTGTCTGTAGCAATGCGATGCTATAACACTTTATACCTACTTTTATACCTGCTATACCACTGGAATGGTTTCACGTCACAAGTGTGCCTGTCAGAATTCATTTTATGGCAAGAACCAACCAGCTAAGTAAAGAGAAATGACAGTCTGACATTACATTGAGAGCTGAGAGTCGGTCAGTCTGGAAAATTCCTAAAACTTTAAATGTGTCCCCAAGTGCAGTCGCAAAAACCAACAAGTGCTACAATGAAACTGTCTCACATGAGAAGCGCCCCACAAAAAGATCAAGAGTCGCCTCTGCTGCTGAGGATGCATTCATCCGAGTCACCAGCCTCAGAAACCGCAAGCTAACAGCAGCTCAGATTAGAGCCCAGATAGATGCCACACAGAGCTCCAGTAGCAGACACATCTCTACATCAGCTGTTCAGAGGAGACTGTGTGAATCAGGCCTTTATGGTCAATCAGATGCTAAGAAACCACGACTAAGGAAAAGCAACAAGCAGAAGAGATTCGTTTGGGCCAAGAAACAGAAGGATGGACATTAGACCTGTGGAAATCTGTGCTTTGGTCTGAGTCCAAATTTGAGATCTTTGGTTCCTCTCACTGTGTCTTTGTGCGACACAGACAAGGTGAACGATGGTCTCTACATGCATGGCTCCCAAGGTGAAGCATGGAGGAGGAGGTGTGATGGTGTGGGGGTGCTCTGCTGGTGACACTGATGGGGATTTATTCAAAATTGGAGGCACACTGAACCAGCATGGCTACCACAGCATCCTGCAGCATCAGGCCATCCCAACCCGTTTGTGTTTAGTTGGACCCGCATTTATTTTTCAACAGGACAATGACCCCAAACACACCGTCAGGCCGTGTAAGGGCTGTTTCACCAACAAGGAGAGTGATGGAGTGCTGCACCATGGCCTGGCCTCCACAGTCACCTGACCTAAACAGAATGGAGATGGTTTGGGATGAGATGGAGCACAGAGTGAAGGCAAAAGGACCAACAAGTGCTCGGCTTCTCTGGGAACTCCTTCAAGACTGTTGGAAAACTGTCTCAGGTGACGACCTCATGAAGCTCATGGAGCGAATGAAGAGTGTGTGAAGCAGCAATCAAAGCAAAGGGCGGCTACGTGGAAGAATCTAAAATATAGAACATGTTCTGAGTTATTTCACAAGTTTTTGTTTACTACATAATTTCATACGTGTTCATTCATAGTCTTGATAGCTTCAGTGAGAATGTAAATAGTCATGAACATAAAGAAAAAGAGTGAGATTATGTACCAGCTGATATTACCAGGACATGTTCGATTTTTTACACATTTTTAAATGTTGTTTTTGTCGTTAGCATATTATTCAAAAAAACAATTATATGTAAGAAACATAATTTGCAGGATAACATGTTGTATCTTGTGAAACTGCTTATTTAGCATGAGTCCAAAGAAGAAACCCCAAAATGAAATTGTTTTTAAGAGAGTTTAGAAAAAGGAAAAAATGAATAACACATAAAGGCAAAAACAATTTATTTATTTGTATATATATTATAACCATGCATGTGTGTCATTGTCAGATTTATTTATATAGTGCTAAATCACAACAACAGTCAGCTTGGAGATATAAACGCGGACGCATACATAATATATGATAAGGTACATTTTATTTATTCCAAAGTCGGGAACTATTTATTTTCAAAAGAGCTTTAATATTATCCAGCCTCTTACCCAAACTGGTCTCCTGAAACAACTAGAAACTGAACGGCACATTAATGCATGTGTAGCCTAAAAGCAAAGGACAGATAGGTTGTCTAGCTAAAAGCCTTATCAAAACCTCAGAAATGTGTATCCATCCATTCTCTTCTGCTTGTGCTTGTCAGGGTTGTGGGGAGGCGGGGGGCTGGAGCCTATCCCAGAGGCAGGGTGCATCCTGGCATTCACAGACTTGGTCACCGGTCTGTTGCAGGGTAACACATAGAGACAGACAGCCATTCACACTCACAATTTAGCAATGTGGAGTGACCAATTAAGCACACAGCCCACTAACTGCATGTCTGTGGACTGTGGGAGGAAGCACCTGGAGAGAACCCACACAAACACAGGGAGAGCATGCAAACTCCTCCTGGCCAGGGGTGGAATCAAACTCGGGAGCTTCTTGCTGTGAGGCAGCAGTGCTCATCACCATACTGCCAACATGCTCTGTAGTGAATGTCATATGATGCTGTTGCACTACTTTCATTTGTAGGTTTAAGATTCAGTTTTCCATGAATATGGACGTGAAATCATTTTAGAATAATAGTGACCGCACAGCCGTTTTGTTGATTTGAGTGGAAGCCGTGCACCGTGTGCGTTGTGTTTGACTCTCGCTGCTGCACACAATAACACCATCACCACGGTGACAGATGCTTAGCAGTAACTGGTGTGCTACTGTACTTTGTCACTGGGGCATGGCTAAACACAGACAGAGGCATTCTTTTGTTTCGTGCCAGTCTTCAAGCTTGTTTTAATTAAAGCAACACTGCCACCTGGTGGTGACTCAAAGTTTGGCACGCACATTTCCACTGACTGTGCTCAGGAGATTCTCATAGCCTCGAGGAGATATTTCCACACTGGCTGGATGAGCTGCATTCAGGTGTTGTCTGCTCTCTCTGGCATTGTCTCCACGATTACTGGCTGGAGACTGGAGGATGTTTTTCTTCCTGTCTGAGACTTTGTCCTCAGGCTGGACCTGTGAGAGGACGCAGCTGCAGGAGAAGACATGGGTACGGGTGGTGGAGAGGGTACCTGTCTTAATACTTTGGATTACAACTGTCAAAAACAGAAAAGAAGAAAGGAAAATGTGCTTCCTTTTTTTCTTTTAACTCAAAGGTGACATGAATCGATTTAGAGTATTTCGATTATATAACCCAACCTTTAGCTCAGCTTTGGTTCACATCAGTTTCATGCTGTGGTGACACAGGAGTGGGGATTCATATATAAAATCAAAATTGCAAGTTTTCACAGAAACACAGGAGTGAAATAAGTGGTAGCACTATGTGCTGACTTCACCCTCAACAATTTGAAGTGCAGGTTTATCTTTTTTCCACTTTGACTGTCAGTATGAAACAAATCCCAGCCGAACCTGGAAGCACCAAGGCCTTTCTCTACTTTATGGCTAAAGTATAAATAAGACAGCAACCTTCTTGAAACTGGGAAAAATATGTGGTTGTCCGGTGACTGAACTGAATTATTTTCATGTTAGATTGCAGGCTGTTGTGGAGTGGACCAAAAAGTTGCAGGAAATTGCTTGCAAAATGTTGTAATTCATTGGAGTCAGTGTGTGTTAATAAGCCGATATCATCTGCAATCTTTGCAATAGTGGATTCAACTCAACTGGTCGGATTTCCTCCATCAAAGTGAGCTCATTTTGTCATTTTGCAGCAATTGTTTCAAATCCATGAAGTTCTGCCTGGACTCTGAATGTAAACACTGAATGTGAATTTCTGTTTAAAGTAAAATCCTGTGTTTTTAGGCAGTAACAGATTTTCAGTTTTCACCCATTTATCACAGTAAATCTCCAAATTATCACAAACAAATTGCATCTAATTGCCAGCGTGAACGCTTTCATTCCCTGGTAAGAGTTTAAATGAGGTGAGATTTGATCAGGTAAAGGATTAGAAGTACTGCTGCTTTAGAAAGACTGCTGCTGGGTGAGCTGCAGTGTCTTCTTTAGGCCAGCAGGGGTAAGTAATAGAAAAGTGCCTGCTCAGTTTTATTCTAGGAACATCAACAATAAGAATCACAATACAGCACAGATTTCACTTTAACTCCCAGCGGAGACAAAGGCTTCCATTGTGTGATGCATGAATGATGCAATGTTGTGCTGTTGTGTGATGCAACTTCAAATTCCTGCCTCAGTAAAGTTGCGCTCTGTTCCTGATTAGGTGAAAGATTTGAAAAGAGGTATCTGCACTCGCTACACGATCTCGAAGTGTTGCTGCTCGGTTCAGTCAAAGAGCGGATAGGATCACACGGATGTGAGGATTCACAGAAACCCGCTTCCACGCCGCTCCATATGATGAAACGCTGGGTTATTTAATGTCTTCCTGATACCTTGATCCTACTCTTCTTTCTGTTCCAAATGCTTATCATCAGTGGAGACGCAAATATTTGGATTCCACGGCTCCATTCACACACCATTAGGCCATGATTTTTCCATTCAGCATGGATGCTGCACTCTATTAATGCATGTATACTCTTTAAAAAAGTGCATATTTGTTAAGTATTAAAACGTGTGTGTGTGTGTGTGTTGAAGGTGTGGGTTAGAATATACAGAGAGGAATAAAAGTGTTGTGACAGCTGTACTGGATCATGTAGGCACAGCATCACATTCATATATGGAAGTAACAAAACAGGATGACTGACTCCAGAACAGTTTCCAGGAGGTTTGCTGCTGGTGATGGTGGCAGCCCTGGACATTTGGGGAGGGAAGGCTTTTACTGTTACTGTGAAACGCCTTGGTCTGTAAGTAAGGGAAACCTTAGATTAGCAAATGCTACAGCTGAACATCACTGTACCAACGTGACACATTCTACCCTAAAAGTTTGTGAACTCTTGAGAATTTTCTGTTTCTGCATAATAAGAACCAAATAAAAAACGGCAGTTTTAACACAATACAGCCATTATTGGAATCCTGAAACCTTCCACCTCTATTGTTGTTTTCTTGGAAAAGGTCAGGCTGAAATACTGCTTATTGTCACTTTATACACTGAAAGAAACCTGTTTACACAACAGCTTTGTATCCTGTTTGTCTGGTCCGATGTAAAAGTGTCCTTTGGGAGTGCAAACCAGACCCTGACTCATTCTAAAATTAGAAAGGATGGAGGTTTTCAACCATTCTTTCAAGGAAAACTCTTTTCCAGAAACTTCCCTACTGGTAGCAGTCCTTCCATTGCATTGCCATTTGCATTTTCACCTGTTAAAATCACTGAAAGAGAAAATTAGCCAATTAGTCCACTGATAAAGCAAAAATGTGATGGTCTCAACAAGTGTTTTTATTGAAGCCTAGACTTTGTAACTAGTCTATCAGTGGTACAGGTGATCACACATGCTGTTTCATGCCTTCAGTTACAAAATAATTTTCGTGAGGAAGCCTTGAGTTGAGTCCTTTGACATTTTGGTGGTTAGAAACCAGGAACGATGATACAGCAGCAACTTTCTTAATCTGAAGGTAGACCCACCTCCAGGGCTGCACTGGGACAAAACATCGGCCCGGGCATTTTGACCAGAGACCGGCCCCCCAGGTATTAAAGCCATAAAGCCTTTGAATGATAACAAACACTGTTGTGACAGTGATGTACAGTCTTGTTGGTATATGTATGATTTCTATACATTTTACACATTTTACAGATAAACACTTTGGTTTTAAGTTTCAGATAATATTTGATATATTTGCTAGACCCGCCCCTGCACAGTTACCAGCTGTCAGCTACTTAGAAAAGGATCCTGGTGTTATTTGTCTCTCAGAAACAGTTCATAACTTCCCTTCAACTCATTCATGTCACCTAAAAGGTAAACCTGTTTCTCCATCACCTGTTCAGCTCTGATGATTCAGTAAGGACATCTCCTGGTTTCATCTTCATGTTTCCCTCTCACCACATATCCAAACCGACATCATGACCAGCAGCTTTACAGCTGTGGCTCCAGCAAACATCAGCTGATACTAGAAATTAATATTAAATAAATTCTAACAACAGCTGATCAAGCTTAAACGTGCTGCTGTTGTTTAGCGCGACATCCGCTGGTTTCCTCTTTCTGGCACAAAGTGAGCGATAAACAAACAAGAGAGCCGATCAGCTGATCATTGATCAGTTTCATGATTGAATAGCAACAGGAGAGGGAGGGGGGAGAATGAGAAGAGGAGAAGAGGCAGCTGTGCAGCAAAGACACAGAATAACTCCAGCTTTGTGTCTTTTTCCATTCTAGCTGAAGTCCGGGACAAACTGTTCCTTTTCACCTCGTTTTCTTCTTCTGTTTGTCTGTGATACGACAGCTTTCAGAGCATTGTCCAAGCAAGAGGGAGGGTGCATCCCATGTCTATCACGACCAATTGGCCAGTCCACCACCTTTCATTGTTTATACCAAAACAAAAACATTGGCCCATAAAAACGAAAAATCACCATCGGTCCACAGCTGTGTCCACCTCTAAATACAACTCGCTTTATCCTGTCAAATCAATTTTAAGGTTTAATCACCAAGACTTGAACCCCTGAACTCATCAGCAAAGTATTTCTGAGGTCATAGATCCAGAGAACTGAGGGCTGTACAGCCCTCTACAACCATGCTGGCCAATAGAAACGCTGCAGGTTTAACACACTTCCAATTTAGCTTTACATAAGCGACACCCACCTTCTATATACAGTCTAATTTGTACAGTACCACATAATGCATCACTGCAGTGTGCATCAACATTAATCTGGTGCATTATCAGGTAAAGAATGGGATGTGATCCACGTGTGCATATTTCTATATGGAGTGTGATTCATAAATGGAACATGGTGTGCATATGTGCATAGGCATGCTTGATCCATAACATTTTTAACACGTTTAGCTTGGAGCACAATAATACTACCACCCTGACAGTTTATGGAAACAATCCCATTACGGCAATTTGCTGCATGGCTGCTACACTTCCTCATCCTCCTCTTCATTATGCAGGTGGAGATGGATGCTGTGGCCACTGATCAACCGTCGGTCCGGCCTATTGATTAAGAGGATTAATGCGGTTGAGGTTGAAAACATGACTCACCTTCCATGCTCTGTGCATAAAGAGACCGCTGTTGTGGGCAGAAGCATATTCGACACTCGAGGCTTTCAGAAAACCTCAACAAATCGCCCCTAATGTGTTTTCAGAAGATGCACTCGCCACCATTACATTTACATTCATTTGGTGGTTTAGGTCTCTCGAAAACAAACCGCAGCACTGTTAACCACACAAAACAAGCACTTGAAGGGAAGTCGAATCTTTGCACAGCTCTTCTGCTTTCAGTTCAACTGAAACCAATCAGAACAACTGCAAACGCTGTATCCTGGTAGAATTACCCGAGACTCAACATATGTTGCTCCGTTTCAGTGGAAACCAGAATCAACTGTCTGGAATCAAAATCATATGAAAAGTCAAAGTTAAGATTATTCCCTTTTTTTGGTGTCTTAACAGCATGTTTCAATTCATTTTAATTTTATCTACACACAGTCAGTTATAGTGCAATAGAACTATACACTGCCAAACAACAACCTTTTTTCCATCGACCACCCAACAGAGATCCTTTATGGTTGTTTAGAGGATGTATAGTTTGTGCCATTCCTCTCCTTCCTGCTCTAATGTCACTGGTATGTGTCTGTGCGCTGTCAGCTCTGCACGGAAGCTGAGAAACGCCATGAAGAAACAGGCTGAAGAGAACAAAGTGTCACAATATAAACACGACCATCCACAGTCCTGACAGCTGTAACAGGGAGCGTGGCAGGGTACACCCTGAACAGGTTCCCCGACTGTCTCAGGGCGAACACACAGAGACAACCACTCACAGCCGCAGCCATACTAGCACCAACTAGCCGAACACATATGTCTTTGAATTGTGATGAAGCCAGAGAACCCAAGAGGAGAAAATGGAAACGCCACACAGAAGGACCCCGGCCGACCTTCCTGCAATGAGCCAACATCACTTACCATCACACGATCATGTCACCATGCAGCTTGAACGAACTACACTTAGTCATTCGTGGTAAATGTTAACGTCCGGCGCCGAATCAAATGTCAACAAACAGAATGTAGTTTTATCCAAAACACTGTTGCATGCATGCACCCTGATCACCAATCATCTCAAAGACAGGAAGTCAACGGATAATTCTGGTTTGTTTCCATTCAGCGTGGCTTTTAAAGTTCGCAGGGTTGATCTGAAATGAAACAGAGGGACTGATTGCTTTCTCGGTGCAAAATTCAGCAAGACCAAGAGCCATGTCAAAATAACCTGAAGGTTCCTTTAAACCAAGAGTATCAAACTCACTGTACAGCCCAGCTTAATCTGTGCAAGCACAATGTAAGAGTGTATGGTATTCATTTTATTTCTGTTTTCATTTTTGTGATTCAAACTATTAAAACCAAGAAGTAAAAAAACAAACTTACTCCACTGTAGTAATGCTAGCTTGACCACACCAGGAACAGAAGTGTTTTTGTTCATTTCTTTAGCCTGTGGGTCATGTGTTAGACACTCCTGTGCTATAAATTATTTGAATGTAAATAATAAATAGTCTACTGCATTTTTAAAGGAGCCTGTATGAACTTATATATCTGCCTGCTCTTGAATCTTTGTGTTTTCACTTTGCTTCCGCAGGTTTACGTTCCTGAACATCTGCAGGTAATTCCTGGCAAATAACTTAAATTGTATGACACACGACTGTTTCTGCGCTATGACCACAGTCTAATTGTATCTGTACAGTGAGAGCTGTGAGGGCGGGCATGAAGCAAGCTAATTACAGAAAAAGCGTCTCCGTGGCAAACACCACCTGCATGCTGCTGCAAACGTGAACGAGGGATTCACAAGGAAGACCATAAATGTACCACGACACTCTCAGGTTGTTAATGACGTTGCTGCGCTGCTGCTGACGTCGCCCGACGTGTTAGTCCTAAATTTATTAAAGCCTTCTTTTGTTTACGCCGTCAGACCCAAAACAAGCTCATTGGTTTTCAAAATAAAAGCACCACTTCCGCGTGTTATGCCTAGGCTGAACAGAATAAACAGTTCTGTAGTTCTTATTCTGTGGAAGTGTCATAGTGTCGTGTGACTGTCTACACTGTAATATGGGAAATGTTTAGTACATGTACCGACTAATACATAAAGTCTTAAGCAAAGATGACACTGCTATGACGTGTGTGCTGTATTATTTCACTAAAGCAGAAGATTCAGTCTCAGCTGGTGTGATTTAATCTCTTTAATTGACAGCTGATAGCTCAGCAGATAGCACACATGCACAACATCACATACTGTAGTATATTGGGCAGATTTGCACACTGTATAATAATGCTGCAAATATGTCTTTAGAATTTGATAAGTTAACTTTTCTTAAGAACATTTAAACATGTAAAATAACCTTAGAAATAACGATCACAACAACAACAGCAATAATAAAAGAAGAACGCCTTATAGCTTCTGACTTTTTTATTTGGCATGTGCAGAAGGGATTTGTCAAATTAGCTTGAAATTATAGTAAAAATGCATTTTAATCACTACATGAGTCTCAGCTTAGGCGTGTTTCTAGCAAACTCACAAAGGGAAATAATGAGCACAGCTTAGCCACATTAAATGGTAAATGGTAAATGGCCTGTATTTATATAGCGCTTTTACTAGTCCCTAAGAACCCCAAAGCGCTTTACACATCCAGTCATCCACCCATTCACGCACACATTCACACACTGGTGATGGCATTAAGTCAAACATGAACTTTTAGTCTTTGCACCTGCCATTAGATAAATGTTCTCTGCTTAGGAAAATCAAAGATGCACCACTTTACTTCTTAATATCCAGGCAAAGAATACTGATAACTCAAAGTAAGTACAATCAATATTATTTCATTCAAACTAGCCAGAAGAACTGCAAATAGTGTATCCAGGTAGAATTACCTGAGACTGAGTATACACTGCTAGAAAAAAAACAGTTAAATCACACATCAGATGAGCTTCAGTCCCTTTAGGGCCGGATTCAAAATCAAACTAAAAGCTAAGATTATTCAAGTGTCCCCTTCTTTTTTGCTGTTGTGATTTTTTTAGTAGTGTATTTCAATTTTATCTACACACACACTAACAGTTATACTCTCATAGAACTATAACCTCCGAATTTACAACATCAGTCACCTCAAGGCACTTTGTACTATAAGACAAAGACCCTACAATAGAAAGAGACTCAAACAACAACCGTTTTTTCCATCAACCACCCAACAGAGATCCTTCGTGGTTATTTAGAGGCTGCTGTATAGAGGGTCCTGCTCCTTGCATCTAATTTCACTGGTATGTGTCTGTGTGCTGTGCCAAAATGCCACTCCCGGTCAGCTGTGGAAGCTGAGAAAGGCCACGATGAAAAAGCCTCAGGAGAAGTCAGTGATACAACATAAACACTAACATCCACATTCAAAATTACAACAATAAAACAGGTAAAATTGTCTAACACACAGTCACATCAAAAGAGGAACGGGTTCCCTGTCACGATTTCACAAGGTCACGTCTTTTAAAGTCTGCAGGTGAAATCATGTGGGAAAAAAGATCAATGTAGCCACCATGACATCACTCACATGATTGTGACCTCTAGATTTGAAATCATTATCATTCATGGTTTGGCTGACAGCATGTCGTGTGACTGCTGTGACCCTATTTAGACAATAGGGTACCAAACTAAGTTTATTTAACGCTGCCAATCTTAGTTCACAAGCTGCACCCAAAACCTGTGTGGACGCCTCACACAGACACACATCCCTCAGTCGCTTACAGAGTTCCCAGGCTCCGGTTGCCTAGGTAACCTTCTAATGTATTTACTACCAGGTCATATGTCGATCAGCGGTGTATGTCACCCTCATTCGTAGTTGCTTCAATCACACACCTGGAAGCTGGGAAAAGTTGGCTTCTTTGGTGCCACTTTATTCCCTGTACCTGCAGGTATTTTGCTGAAGCTTTTATTTTTATTGTCTCATCACTTCCTTTTTTTTTTTTTTTTGGCCTGTCCCGTTTGGCTCTTTTGCATCAGAATTGTTGTCTAAAGGCAAAGAAAGATGCCCAACGGATTTACTTTACCAAACTGACCATCCCAGCCTTGCCGTAATGGTCCATTTGATTCACCTTTTATTGTTTATTTTATTTTCACTTACTGAATACGGGACAGACTTGACTGGAGGAAAGAAGGGGAGAAAGAAAGAGGGAAAGAGAAACAGCTGAGAAGAGGGACGGGGGAGAAGGGCAAAAGACAAAAACCAACAGAACGAGCAGAGAAAAAAAAATGCATATATCAATCACCTGGATCACCTGCTGAGAAAGAAAAAAGAAAACAAGCAGAAGAGAACAAGAGTAATAGAATAAACAGCATCACAATGATATATGGGAATATGACAGTAAATACTAAATATTAAACATTATTGTGCAGCACATAAGATCAACAGATGTGGGGGGGCCACAGCCCCGTCCTCCAGGGCATGAAGCAGGTATGGAGGAGATCAAGACTCCACACATCCAGAGGCCCCCAGAACACAAGAGACCAAGGAAGACCAACAGAGGGGCAGCCGCGCCACTGTCCCAGAAAGAGCTGAGGAGAGTCCCAGATGAGGGCTCACTCAGCAGCCGCGGAGCAGAAGCCAGGGGGAGTTGCAGTGACGAGCCCGTGAGCTCCGCCGGCAGCCAGCTGTGCCTGAGAGGCCGGGGGCACCCCACCTCCGAAGTGGCCCGAGCGAGCCCCAGGCTCCAGGCCCCGATAAGCGGCCGCCAAGGAGTGAGCCGGTGTGTACCTGGACGCCCACCCCCAGACACAAAGAACCACCAAGTGTCTCATCACTTCCAATGTGGATGCAGCTTAAGTAACCGGCCAGTAAAATTCTAGAATTTCACTCACCAAAACTGTAGCACTTATTTTCTGAATGTTGCAAACCGGGCTTCCTTTCACTTGTGAACACATTTCACCTCTCATTGAAGAGGATTCTTCAGTTCTAAAACCAGATTATGGAGTCCCCAACTAGATCACTTTGATCTAGTTGGGTGAATCTGATCAGGCCTAGTGCACACCTGACACAAAAGGCAGCTACGCCCCTTCATCCAGGATCAATGAAGGGTCAGGCATCAGGCAGAAATCACAACAATTTCATTATGTGATGTGAAACTGTAAGTGCCAAGTGTACATGACTCTTACAGAAGACAACACTATATTCACATTAAATGTGTGCTTAATATGTTGTATGTTACTAACTAGATTGTAATGTAATGTAATTTAAGGGTCTTTCAGGCTTTATGGTGTGAAGTGCTGAAAAGGCGAGTATATGCTTTAGAGCTACGTTGCATATTTTACTTTCTCTGCATTATAGCACACATTGCAAGTGACATGAAGATGAGTTGTTTGGTGTGAAAACAAGGCTCAGTGTGAAACAAACAGTAAACGCTTCAGCTTGCCACATATCAAAATTCATGTCTTTGTCTGGAATTCAGTCTAATAAAATACAACCCTGGCTTATTTAACTGAATTACTGAGTCATAAACATAAGAAACTTGGAAATAGATAATGAGGAAAGTAACATTTCAAGCAGAAATATTTGTTTTATTTTTTTCCAAGTATCACTCTATTAGTGTTCATCTTCAAAGTAAATACTTAAAAATAAATACAAAGCTTGGATAAAACCTGGGGGTATTGGCTACTCTTGCAGTTTTTCTAGAAACAAACCTGTTGAAGCATTATCTAAACTTTCATTTGAATAAGAATATGTTAACCCCAAAGGGGTCACTTTAAAAAAACTGCTATAGCATCATCACTGACACGTGCCACATGCACATTTAAGCAGGTTACAAAAGTAGGCAAAACTCTCATTTTGTTGCACTCTGACTCTATCTCTGAAAAAATGCCATCATCTGCCGTCATCTCTGATGAACTTCAGGATTCTCTGCTTCTAGTGAGTTCCTGTTAGTTTGCCCCAAACCAAGAGATGAGGATGGAAAGGACCAGTTGTGAAATATAACTTTGTGGTGGGGCGTGGTTTGCGGTGCCGTGCGGACGCACCTGCACGGCATCCGCAATCACGCCCGCCGTGTTAAAACACGGGGACTCGGGGGTTGGTGGTTGTGTGGTGTGACGTCAATTAAATAAAGTTGGCTCTGAACGTTGCTCCGTGGTCCCGCCGTGCCTTATTCACGCCACAAACTTTAATTCCACTGATGAATCTAAATATGTTCTTTGAGAAAGAGGGGATCTGTGAGTTTCACGTGGTTGCCGGTAGGTAGCATAACAACAGCGGTGGCTGCAGTGACTCCTGACTCTCAAAAGTTCTAAGTTTGGACATATGCTGTGTGTCCAGAGGGGGATACATCGAGCGCTTG
This sequence comes from Haplochromis burtoni, assembly GCF_018398535.1. NCBI lineage: Eukaryota > Metazoa > Chordata > Actinopteri > Cichliformes > Cichlidae > Haplochromis > Haplochromis burtoni. Next base: position 182,763 of record NW_024582919.1, read on the forward strand.
CGGACGTTGTAAGTTCTGTATGTAAGCACCTCTTGAAATCGGATGGATCTTTTTGATACACTTAGTCTATAGTGTTACAGATAACGCTACTCAGAAGTACATACAGCATGTAAAATCAACATTAGAGTTTTACATTAACTAATCAGTCATTATAACATAACTTGTGTGATTCTGAATAAGAAGTACTTTTATTTGAGATACCTGAAATGTATATTATTATTTGTGCTTACTTATTTAAATGCATAAATTGCCACTTTGTGGCTATTTAATAACATTAAACTACTGCTAAAGAGGCTTTGGTGCCTGGTGCATCTGTGATGTGCAGTGGGGAGTTAAACTCGGCAAAGGCTTTATTTTGAAACTTCTGGGCGGAAGTCCCCGTGAGCCTGCCTAGCTTGGCAGCTAGCCTGCGCAGCAAGTCTCCTTGCCGCCGCCGCTAAAACGGTTCAGTGCAGGACTTTCTCCTCCATCACTTCCTTCTACTGAGCAATGTGTTGTGAGGCAGGGGGGTGTGAGGAGCGCCACTCTTCACTGCTTCACGCGGCTCGGGAGCCATGGCGGAGGGGGTACTGAGGACGACCCAGCGGCCGGAGCACAGCGGGTCACCAGGAGCGGCTCAGCGCACAAGGAAGGACCCACGTTCTCACCTGCAGCACAGCCTCTAGAACCGTTACTGACGGAATACAATGGTGACGTCTGCTAAACTTTTCCGCACATCCCCAGCTTTGGTCACGCGCGGCCGCTTTAACTTTTCACCAACTGGCAGTTGTCGATTCTCGATGGTATCGTAGCGACGCGGAGTTTGGTGTGCTTTTCTCTTCTTCCAGGACCTGTGTCCTGTAAAGCCATCTGCCTCGGGCGGAAATCTGGCGTACTGTCCCGCAGCGAGCTCGCACAGCGCCTCGTTAATATTTCATATCCGAATCAGAGGTTAACATGGGGGCAAAGCAGAGCAGCCCCACTGCTAACCCAGCTGCTAACGGACGGACCAGAGCCTACTCCGGCTCGGACCTGCCCTCCAGCACGTCCGGCAGCAGCGCTGGCAGGACTGCCGCCCGGGGGGCGAGGTACCACGGTGCGTCCGGAGCCTCCGGACCCAGCACCAGCCAGCAGATCGGAGCCAGGGCCAGGTCTGTTGGGGGCTCGAGTTTAAGACCCCACTCTGGCATTAACATTCCCAACAGCGGCGGGGGCTACAGCTCCCCGGAGTCCGGCGGCAGCAGCCCAGAGGAGGCGGCGGACAGGGAGCGCTCGGGCGGAGGGCAAGAAGTTCCCCGGCTGTTGATTGGATCATTACCAGCACACCTTTCGCCTCATCTGTTCGGAGGTAAGAGCGCAGAGCTGCTCCGCTGCTGCGGTGACGCTGACGCACGGCTGTTTACAGCAGGGTACAGCGGAGAGGTTAGGACGGGGGGCAGTGGTAATCAAACAGGGTTCACTGATCGCTAGAAACGTAGTATTACAGTCAGCTGGTACTACACGAAGCATAACTGATGTGGGCCAGTTAGCGTTATGCTAAGGTGCTCCTCAATCCGAGGGAGAGTCAAATGATCGCAGAGGCGATGAACACACACCGTGTTCGTTACCTCATCGAAACTTTACAAGATTAACGAAAGCCAGAGGTCAGCTCCTTCCAAGAAAAATGATCAGAGCAGGTTTAAGTGAATGTGAAGCTCAAATAAAACATGTTTGTTTGGTTACTTTTGCAGTCGCTCTAGAAGCAAGACTCAAATAAATGCCCACATCTGTCTCGGTAAAGCCTCTACGCAGTTATCTTTCAATTATAAGTGACAGGAGCAATAATTTGCCCTAATGATAATAAATGATGACATTAATTGAGCTGCATTGATGTTACAAACTGTTCCTCTGGTGTTACTGTTGAGTCTTCAGTATTGAATGTTTGTAATGAATGAAAAAGATGCATTCAAAGGTTTGATTCCAGTTAGAGTAAATATGCGATGAACAGGTGAATCCAAAAGTTACGGTCAGGTGGAACATTAAGTGGTCGTCATTAGAGTGAGGAAGAATTATCAGAGATGGGCTTATTGTGTGTCAGTCACAAGTCGTTACCCAGTATTGTCAGTGGTGCCTGTGAATGTGAAGCCTGCCAACTAAATCCTCCCATTATCAGCTAACATTAGAAACCATCAGCAGATACCTGCAGACTAGCTAAGTATGTGTGTAGCCATCAAGATGTCACCCACTGGTTAGTGATGTCCAGTTAGGAAGCCTAAAGCTGCTTGCCATGTGAGGAGGGAGGGGTGGACATTTATTGGCTGATTACATGTCAGTCATGGGTGTTTTGGACCAGGGTTGGGAATGCTGGTTAAAGCTGGCGATGTTGGGCCAGACTAATACAGGGGTTTTAAGAGCGATAGCATTTCAGTATTCCGATACGTTGGGTGTCTTCTTCTCTTTCTGTCAGACACATGAAGCACACAGACACACAAACCATAAACATATTTGCCTAACATTTGTAATAGCCATGAAGTTATGCCCGTGATTGCAGTTATTTATTTACTCGTTTATGCTCTGCCCAGCTCTACAAAAAAATCACAACTTTTTATTCAGAATGATACAAAATCAAAGTTTGAGGCTCTGGAAGGTGTTTCCAAAGGTCACGGCCAACCACTGTTTTCTCAGCAGTGCTGTTAAACCGCAGGTATTTGACTGTGTGGCCATTAAAAAAGTGCTGCTTTTTGGCATTTCTGTGTTCACCTTCTAAACTGTCTGCGGTGATCTGACCAGCTCCCCAAACGACTTGTTAAGACTAGTTAATGTGATCCGTGGCACACATCAAACTGTGCAGCTAGCATTTTCTTTTACTGTAAGGGCCAACATGGAGGAAGTTGGTCACCCAGCTGTAACTTCACTGCCAAATATGTTTCTGAACAGTCTTGTGTTTGTGTCACAGTTTTGACTGAGCACAAGTTAGAAAGCTGACTGCAGTTCTCTGAACAGTGTCAGCGTTAATGGTTTTATGAGGTAAAACGGCGCCTTATTCTAAGCTCGACGTTGTTACAGTGATAATAGAAAAATGATCAAAAAGCGATCCACAGCCTAGCTTAGCTTCAAAGCAGCGCTATGAATTAGACACAGACAGCGATGAAGATGCTGGCCCCTGAGTGAGCGGCTCCTGCTGGCTTTAATAACAAATAATGTGTGATGGTGACGATGACTCATTTGAGCCAAGTGCTAAGATAAACAGCGCGAGCCTCCTTGTGAATGTGCTCTTCTTGGTTTCATTGATCTGCTGTGAGGGCTGTAGTGACTAATCTTCAAGCGCTCGAATGCTTCGTGACCTGAGATTGATCGGGGAACTGGGGCAGAGGTCAGATACACAGCTCGGCATGTGGCACAGAGGGAGTCGGTCTGGGAGCTGATCGTCAGCGCAGGTGAGGATCGGCTGGGTGATGCTCTCGGTGAAAACGATTCACATGGTGCAGCACATCATCCAGCACGAGCACAGTGAGTGTGTGTGCTTGTGTCTGTTCACAGAAGGAAGACAGAAACGCTGAGTTCATTCGGGGAAGACAATAGAGCCATTTGAGATGCATTGCCCTTCTCCTGGAGAGTATTTAGCAGCAGGCGGTTCAGGCTGGACAGTTTCCAGAAGGCATCATTTTTATATTTATTTACTAGTGTTTGCTGTTGTGTTTGCTGTCTGTCAGAACAGTGACAGGTTTTATGCCTTGATCTGATCATTTTATAATCTATAGCTTAAGCACGCTCACAGAATCTGAAGATGTTAAGACAGATCAAACCAATCCAGGCGAAAATAACCTCAAGTAAAATAAAATCATTCATCTGTCTGATAAAAGTACCTTTTAAGAAGATATTTAAAAGAAGTCCCAGACTCAGCCGGTCTCGTGTCCTCAGGCAGGCCCGGGGGCTCCGGCTGCAAATGCTCTGATAAAAGACCTCTGCCTCAGGACTACTCACCACATGCTGGCTTGTCGTCTTGTGTGTGTGAGGTCAGAAATGTTGGACTGAAAAAGGCCAAGGAGGAAGTAATAACATGGTTGACACTGAGAGCTGGAAAGTTTAACGTCAGTGATATAAGCAGATCAATGCATGTTAAGTTCATGCAGCTTAAATCACTGCTGCTGTGAAGGTGTGTGAAACGCTCTCTGTATGTTTAACAGTCAAAATAGATCCTGTCTGTGAAACAGATGTTTGTGGTGTGCTGCTCAGAAGTGTTCAGATGATTCGGCTGGTGAGTCACGTAATGAGCGCTGAGCCCCGGAGGGCAAAAACAACACTGCAACTTGTTGGACCCTGACAGTTTGTAGAAGCTGAAGCATGCCAACATTTCATTGGTTTCATTCTTATCACCTCTGAAACGGAGGGAAAAACCGATGTGATAAAACTCGCAGGTATCGTTTGATCCAGGTGCAACTGTTGCTTTCCACTCTCTGTGTTTGTGCAACACTTTGCATTTTATCATTATTATTCATCTCTGACACTTTTCCACAGTGTGTCTTTTGTGCTGTTTATTCCCCTCATCTGATCACAGAAGATGGCCCCGCCCCTCCCTGAGTGGTTCTTCTGGAGGTTTTTCCTGTTAAAAGGGAGTTTTTTTCTTCCCACTGTTGCCAGATGCTTGTTCATAGGAGGTGGGCATTTACTCAGTATTATTGTAGATAGAGCAGGGCGATATGGCCAAAAATTTTTATCACGATATATATTTGAAACTTTGCGATAACGATATAACTGACGATATAATTGATGCGAGACAAAATACAATTCCACAACTTTACTAGCGCAAAAAAAAATCCATTTATTTTCACTTAAACAAGCAGCTGTTTTTCATGTGCATTAAAGCTATATAAAACTTTAACAGTGCAAATGCAAATTCCTTGCTGAAAGTTTAACCAAAAGGCATTTCCAGTAGAAATGGGCTGACATATCCTGAGCATAACCATGTATAATATCCACTGAAGTTAAAAAGAGGTGCTTTGCAACATTAAACTGCAGTGTGCAATAGTACGTATTTTTCGGACCATAAGGTGCACGGGATTATAAGGCACATTAAGCGAAACAAAGCAGTCAGATAAATCAAACTTTATTCAACTCATTCTTCTTGCTTCCTCCACTTCTGTACCATTGATTCATTAATGTTGAATTCTCTGCAGCTGCTCTATTCCCATGTTGTTGCAGTATATTAATGACTAACCTCGTATTGTGGATGGATTATCTCAGTTGTTCTCCTGACTGAAGTTTGGTCCGTTTACAGCATCCTGCCATGCGATTGCATTTGTCTCTAACCATAGGAACCTTCACGTTAACTTTTATTGAGTGGAAAAAAGTTAGTGTTCATCCTCCAGCTTCACTGTTTATGTTATGCTAACATAGCTGTGTCGCTAGCGATCACGTAGCACATCATTATATACCAGCTAGCCCAACTTCAGTAACCCTACAAACTCACTGCTGTTTAGTTTCCTGTCTTCATTTATGTTGGAAGTGATAGCAGAGCTGTACGTTTGATTATTTTTCAGAAATCTCTCAGTCAGAACATGCTATATCATGCTTAGGTAACTAGCGAAACTAGCGAGCTAACTTCCGCTAGCTTCCTGCTAACTTCTAACTCCGTTAAATGTAATAAATTCTGTTTTCATGGATGCCTGGATGTTAAACTTCATAGTTACACCTGGTAAAGCAGCAACACTGTGATGCTGCAGTGTTCGTTTGACTTTGGGACATGAAGCGGACGGAGTCTTGGACCCAGATTTACGAGCACCTTAGTCCGACAAATACGGCAATAACGACGGCCCGTTAACGACGGCATATTGTACAAAAAAAAAGTGCTTTGTTGTGTATCTGACGGACAAACACCAAACCAGTTCCACATCACTGGAGCTGCACCATTTTTACAAACTAATTCTGGTTCATCTGTTTCACTCAACGATCGGCTTTCCCCCTTCTCATTCTCCGTTGCCGCCATGCTTTTTCGGCCATGTGCGTATGAAAAGATGCGCGTTTTACTCATATTCTATTGCGATATTTTATTTTCTTATTGTTGCCTAACATTGTACAGGTATTACCGTGAACGGTATGATATGGCTCAGCCCTAGTTGTAGAGTCTTTACCTTACAGTATAAAGTACCTTGAAGCAACCCTTGTTTTGATTTGACACTATATAAATCAAACTGAATGAAACAAATCTGCACTTCAACATCTAGAGAATGTTTACACTGCTACCAGTACAAAGGTACAGTGTGTATTTTGGATCTGGACCGGTCAGTAACAATCCTGCTATTTCAGACTAAAGGCCAAGCGTTTTAGTGTAGTCCAAGTAAAAAAATATGGAGGTGGAAATGATCAGACTCACTTTAAACAATCTGATTATAACAGCCTTTAATGTAAATCAATGTTTTGATTTGATTTGAAAGAGGAAAAACTGAGCAACTGAATTTGACAGTGTCAGAAAACAACCCCTCCTGTGGACACGTTACTGTCTGAAAGCCTGGCGTGGGCACACTGACATTTACACTAATGCTGGTAAACCTGCTGTCAGCTGATCCATCCACATGGTGGTTCCACCTATCAGACTCTATTTAATAATAATATTATTGATTATTATTTAATCTGATTAATAGTAGAGTTAGTAATCACATTATAAGCATATTAAAAGTGTGTTGCAATAATATTTAAAGAGACAGCAGTTATGGTCGAGGCTGTTTTCAAACACTGGATCCAAGAATTTACCTGAGACTGTAAGCAGCAGGTGGATAACATGATGGATGATTTTGTATCTAAACATGAACGATAATATTAATGTTACCGTTGGAAAAGTCTGCATTAAACAGATAAATACGAGGAGAGGGTTCACAGATTATACGTTTCCATCTTCTTTAAGTTGCCGATCTGTTAGTGAATGGGAGCTATCAAATGTTTACAAGGTATGAAACATATCTATATGCATAAATTATTATCAAATAAACCAAGAGATAAAACACTGCAACTTCACACATTCGTAGTAATACAAGAAGCATATCTTTTTACACGAGACTCCCTCAACTTTTGACACATAGCACCAGTGTGTTTCACCATTCTAAGCTTTAGCTTTGACAAAGGCTTTTTCTCCTCAAGACAGCATGCCACTCTGTCTCTCCATCCATTGACCAATGTGCTGAGGATGGAAATGCTGAGAGTCATAATGCCATGAATGAACTGAATCAGGAGGTTTTGGGGCATTGTGTTTGACAGTGCTCTTCATGAAAAGACCAAATGGAGGAACATCCTCTGGAAGAATAGTACACATCCTTCCTGTAGTGGTGCAAAGACGGGGAGATTTCATGGCAGGAAGCAGAGAAACACTTATTTGAAACCTGTCGTGTCTGCATTGAAATTTCTACTGCAAGTTAGCGCTGTTCCATATCATTTCATCCATAATACTGAATAGAAACTTTTACATGATATAAAAGTTTCTTATCAATATATTAATTACAGAGTGACCATGTGTTTACGTTCTCTGGATGCACAAACACAAACAGATAGCAGACAAGTCCATGCATGTCAGTCAGCAGCGGCTCTGATGAATTATTAAACTACTCCAAGAACTTCCAACAAAGCACAAAGATTTGTGCACAATATGGAAGAAAATTGTTCACGTTAAAGATGGAAACTTGTTTCATCCACTGAGGTGGAATCGCTGTCAGGTCCAACCAGGAGGATACGCCAGCAAGCTGGTGATCGTGATCGAACTTGGAGGCTGTCTCACCACCTCTACCTACACCTACTACCAGCTGTGTCTGCATCAGTGCTTCAGACTGCGATCGTATATTTCAGTTATTAGGAAAGAGGAGGTGATAGTTGCATGATGTGAGTGGATGACATGTGGGCTTTGCATAACATGCTGTGGTGTTTACCTGCAGTTCATTCAGAGCAGCAATCAGACCTACATCACAGGAGCAGATTGAACACCTGTTAAAGAAAGAACTCCCTCATTATCATCCACAGGGAGAACATGTTCATGTATCAGAGAATTTGAACTGATTTATTTGGACTCGCAGGTTTTTGTTCAAAATAGAAGAAAGTCGAAGAGAAAGGAAAAACAGCACACACACTGTGGTGATCATTGCTTTCTGCACAGGCTTGGCTCATTTTAAATGAGTCTGAGCCAACCCGCCTTCCCACCGACTTCCTACTTGAATTTGTCTGTGAGCGGGAGGAGCGAAACAAACGGTACAGTATCTGTAAAACCTGTGAACCAAACATTCACCATTTCGGTACATTTTTCGTAGTACCCTTAGTCTTTATTATTTTGGCGCTGTATGTGAGTGCATGTGAGCGTGTTTACTAAAACAAACACATTCATGCACCGAGCACCACACACACGTGTCAGGTTGTGTGCACAGGTTGTTAGTGTGAGTCAGCAGACAGGAGTGTAATAATTAACTTGGCTCGTTCAGTATCCTTCTTCTATGATGGCCACATGCATGGATCAGTAGTGTGCACACACATGCACACACATTTAAACTTGTCTGCAGGCTGTGTTAGCAGGTGGCGTGATGGCTTTATTAAAGGTGCTGGATCTTCATTTAAAGAACAGACTGGTGGATATGCAGCAGAGCAGCTTTGCCACACTCAAGCCAAAAACAGTCTGTTTTTGCTGAAGAGTATGCAACGCTGACAGAAATGTAATGCAAATGAGGAAGAGAGCTTTAAATAACGTGGTCTGATGAGCAGCATAACACATTCATGCTGTTTGTCTCAAACACAAACGGATGTGTTTGTTTCTTAGTGTCAGAACCACAGACTGTATTTAAAAGATGGACATAGCTGCCGTGGCACTATGAAACGAGCCGATGGTTTTGGCCCCTGTATTTTTGAATGTCACTGTTGGGCCAGTGGGTGAGATTAGATATTAAAAATTAAATTTGATAATGCTGTCAATCTTGGTTAGCAAGCTGCATTCATAACATCTTTGCTAATTGGCATTTGCCTGAATAGCATATTCACCCCTAAAAGCCGTCGGGGTGAGGACTAGAGGACTACATTGCCTAGATGTTGTATGGAATTGCACTTTGTGAATACTTGTGCTATGGAGGTAGAAGTTAGCTGTTGTGTAGTGACCCGTGTTTGCTTTTTGTCCCAGACTGTGTGGTGTAATAGTTTGTGAATTTAAGTGGCTGTTTCCTGCCCCGATTACAAACACCACGCAGCATTCTGACATTATTTGTGTTCCTGCAGAAAACCTTTAAAGTGGGATCAGTCAGTAATGGCGCCTCTTTCTGCCAATCCAAGCAAGCAGATAAAAGCTGCCACGTATGCTCTTTCTTTTTTTTTTCAGTACCTGCTCTGCTCAGCTCAACTCAGTTTTTTCAGGGTTTGCATTAGGTGGTAGTACCAGCCTACTCAGCTGGGGTTCCAAGGCGATCCAGAGATGTGACCTCAAGAGACTGCATGCCACCGATTGGCCAGTACGCAGCGTCAGTCGATGATTCATGAGAGTGATTTCTTTACAGAAATCAGAACCGCCATTTTTGAAACCCGGCAACAAGGGAAACAGCTGCAGAAAGTCAACACTGTGGTCCAAGCAGCAGGTATACCATCGCCTCGAGCTCCTGCTTTGTTGTGTGTTTGTGTTGCATACAAAGATGTCACAGGCTAGGGCTGTTCGATATAACGATATATATCGGATGACGATATAAAAACGTCTGTCGTTCCATTTTACGCTACCGTTTGTTTCGTGGTGTCGCAAAATAAACTGTTTACGGCAACATTTGTTCATGTGTTGATGTCACTGTGGTTATTATTAATTTCTTAAAGTTCTCTCTCTCTCTTATATTTAATAAAACCACACCACGGACGGACAAGAGCCTGTTTTTATGCGTTGTCGTTAGCAACAATGACGGTAAAACCATTTCCACGTAAACCTTTCACAATAAAGCTCAAGATCCTGTTGAGACTTTTCAAAATAAACTGAATCACGTGAAAGATGCAGATTATTTACGGATGAGAAGTAAAAAAGAGCCGCCAGGTGCTAAAAAATAAACTTAGACTCAAACGTTAGAACAGGCTTCTCCCCGCAGCACGCCGTGTAATAAATACTCACAAAGAAAACGGCGGCCGTTACAACTTATGTCTAAAAATGTATCGTTTCATGCATCGGTTAAAACACTCGACTCCAGCTACACGACGCGCAGCTGGAAACACTTCACGCAAGTCGAGCTGCCCGAGATTCACAGAGATTTACAGAAAATGTTACATTTTGTGATTTATATCGTTATCGGACGATAGATGTCTTATATCGGGATATGAGACTTTAGTCATATCGCACAGCCTCATCACAGGCTTTTGGACACATTGCTATAATGACCTCACGCACACATGAGCTACTCAGTTTTAATGGAAAGCGGCCATAACAGCTGAGGAGGTTCTAGTGGAAAAGAGATTAGAGTGGATCCCAGCTGAAACACCTACCAGCAAATAGAGATGGCACGATACCACTTTTTTATGTCCGATACCGATACCGATATCATAAATTTGGATATCTGCCGATACCGATATGAATCCGATATAGTGTTTTTTAATCAACAAAACTGTTTTTTAAATATCTTGCTGCATTTTGTATAAGTTCATACTCAAGTTTAAAACAACAACTACACTAAAGCTATTCTGTTATACCTGTATGCAAAAAAAATATTTCATAGTTCAGCAATACTGATCAATCTAATAAACTTAAACCTACACCATCCTCCCTATTCTGGTATTTTAAAGAGTACTTAGCATAAATATTAAGCAACCTAACTAATAGGGTTCCAACTCCCAGCAACAACAAAAATAAATAAATAAAAAATAGGGAACCACCCCTCACGCTCCACCTCATGATGCTTAATCGACGTAATCAACCTTAATTTGATGCAGTGTGAAAAAAAATGCACAGAAATCAATTATTTTTCAAGAAATATTAAATAGATTCAACATCTTTCTTCAACAAAATTGCAGACTGCACAGATGGTACCTTCCCAAAGGAAAAAGTACTATAGCTTACTAGGGTATATATATTAGACTTAATAGTCACTATATACAGTAATGGACTTCTATTCATTTTACATCAAATTAAAACTTTGGGTGTCAGATAATTATTTATTAAAAGCTCGACATTTTAAATGAGAATAAGAAAGAAAAGTATGTCTTTGTGCCCCCTTTTCCCTGTTAATGCCCTATCGGCCCCCCTGGCTAAACTTTGCTAGATCCGCCCCTGCACAGTTACCAGCCGTCAGCTACGTAGAAAAAGATCCTGGTGTAGAAAGTAATATTAAATAAATTCTAACAACAGCTTATCAAGCTTAAACGTGCTGCTGTTGTTCAGCCGCTGGTTTGCTCTTTCTGGTGCGAAGTGGGCCAAAAACAAAGACGGACTCGCGACAGAAAAGCCGATCAGCTGATCATTTAAGCAGTTTCACGATTGAAGTAGCAGCCGGAGAGCGAGAGGCAGTCGCTCGTTAAGCTTAGCGTGGGAATGCTTTACAAACATTCAGAGATGGACTTACACACTTGCTTTACTTCTCTCGGGGATAACTTTGTCGGAGATGAAATGCCAGGTTGCTAGCGAAGCTCCAATGCTATCCAGACCACCGACAGGTCCCGCATGCCACAGCCGCTCTATCACGTGATGCATACTGCTCCGACGTGCTAACGTTCTGAGGTGAGTTACGGCGTGTTGCAAGTTTTGTGAGGTGCTTTCGTGATATTTAATGGATCGGATTACATTTTTTATTTTTCTCCGATATCCGATCCAGTAATTTAGGTCAGTATCGGACCGATACCGATACGTAATATCGGATCGGTCCATCTCTACCAGCAAATCTGCATATTCCAGCCTGGTCTCAGTTGAAGCACACGTTTTATTGATGCTCCCAGAGAGCAGCCTTTATGTGCATCCTTTTTTTCCCCAATAAGCTACTTTTAGTGATTGCACTTTAATCTGAAGTTTGAGTCTGATTGAACCAGGTGCCAGCCGCAGTAGCTGCTTAACATTTAACAATAGCTAAAATAAAATAATCTTCTATTTTTGCAGGATCTGCACAATATTGTCTCATAACACTAAAAATGGTTTCTACCTGGGATGTTGTCTTGGCTGAAGCTTCTTAACCAGCTGCTTAAAGTCCTGTTTGTCAGTCATTTCCATCCACCCTTTGCTCCTCCTGTGATATGGAGCGCAGCTAGCGAGGGTTCCAGCGGTGTTTGGTCATGCGTTTACATTTTGGTTGCATCTCACCAGCTGCTAGCGTCTCCTTCGTATCCTGGTTTTACTCGTCACTGTGTTTTTGCCTGAAGTGGTCAAACGTGTTTGTTGTTTCCACCTAAAGGTAAAATACTTTGCATGTTTTGCTGGGCTTTGTTGGAGGCTGTTGATCGCTCCCTTTTAGGTACTCAAGCTGATACTTGGCTCTCAGACATGCCCAGACTTGTGTTGTTGTTGAGCGCACTAGGGAGTGCAAAGCCATATGACATAATAATTTGACATTTTTATGCTATTTAAAAATGTGTATTGTCACAGATGATATGATATGGCTCAAACTATCCAGTGCATGTAAGGTTCTCGATTCCAACGAGCAGCGGTCATTTTTCACAAACCACAGCACAACTACTGACTGAGAACTTCTGTGCGGCTGATTCAGTTATATATTAAAGTCCTCACTGCAAAAAGAAAAGAGAGAAAAAAATATTTGTTTTTACAAAATATTTTTCAAAAGTCCTGTAACTTTCTGCCAGGAGTACAGCGCTATACAAATGCAGGCCATTTTACAGACTTTTAAATGATAAAACAGAAAATTCTGTAGACTGGCAGCATGTTGGTCTGTGCTGCTTACAGATAGTCCCTTTAATTTGAACATGTTTTCTGTACCATTAACAGACCTTTCTGTAATAGTAAAATGTGAATACTACCATTTACAGCTGTTTCCTTTCACTGTAACTCTTTAAATATACGTTACAGTTACAACCTAATGCACCCTTTGCTCAAAAATCCTTAAACTAATCTGTGCTTAGTACACAACATGACTCGTGTGTTTAATGTGAAATATCCTTTTATTCTTCTCAACTCAAAAACAATACCAAAATATAACGACAGAATCCATTTTACCATAAAATGACTAAACAGCTGATACATGAATAATAAATATCAAAGTCATAATCTTTACAATTTGAGCATTTTATTTCTCCTGATGTCAGTTTGTAAATTTCTTCATATAGTTCATACACATGTACAGTTTTCATCAAACAGGATGCCTCACACACATTTACACACATTTCATTTAACAATATGCAGAGTACCTTAAACTAGAATCATGGCTGTGGTTGTTTGTTTTGTGGTTGTCTGTGTGTTAAGTCTGTATAACGTCCAGTATTACTTGTGTACGGCCAAAGAACACATTGATATCTGACACACCAGCAGCATCTGTCAGTGGCATTTAATGCGCTGGTTTGTGGCATTTTGGGGCTGATGCAGATGCAGGTTTTATGGGAGTAAGAAAATAACAATATTCATATTTCAGCTACACAGAGCCGTGAAATATGAGATACTACTTGTGACCTACACGGATTGCATTGCCCATTTTGTCCTCTGTCATTCTCCTCCAACTACAAAGCTCCTGTTATTCCACTTCACTAACATGTCTCAGAGTCTTTGTTTTGATGTATTGGGTGTATTCTCCTGTCCCCACAACATGCTCTGTTTCCCCCCATCCTCTGTCACCACCAGCACGGGCACCTTGTCGGACTTTTACTTCACCTTAACAGCATTAGCCTTACTCGTCTGAGTATCCTGAGCATGAACATTGTTAACTTTTAGAGCCCAACAGATTTATTGGCAGGCTGATGTTATCAATCATTAGAAACTATTATCCTGTCTGTCAGAGCTATTGCAGCACGGCTGCCCCACCCTGAACCCGGTTCTGTTCATCCCACTTTCACCGAGTGTTTGCTCGTAGGGGTCGTCTGATTTTCTCTGTATTGTTGAGTCTTACAATATAACCTGCCTTGAGGTGACTATTGGTGTGATTTTACCACTGTTAGGTTGAAATTGTTAAATGTTGTCATTGTGTTACTTAAATTTGTAAGTCTTGGTTCAAACTGTATGATCAAAGACACTCCTGTTTCTATTGCCATCCCCAGCCTGTAGAATGGTGGGCAGGCTGTAGTGTTTTATTACAGGCACAGCTATGTGAGGCTTCTGTTTTCTTGTTTAGTGAACTTCCTGCCTTTATGACCCTTTTGGTGAGCAGGAGGTCACACAAACGCACCCCCAAACACACACGCGCACACACACACACATACATGCTCACACACTTTTGCAATGCTCCTTTTTGTGTTGAGTTTTGTTGTTGTTCTTAGCACAGGTCCATTGTTGGTCGACACAGACTCGATACAGGAGGGCGTTTATATGTGCATGGCTTCAGGTTCCCTTCTTGTGTGTAAGAGTTCCTGAAGCAGCAAAGACAGAGAAAGAAGCCACCAGGTATGCTCCAGCTCTACAGCAGTTATGGACAGTTGTTCCACGCCATCATTAGGCTGCTGCTACTTGTTCTTCTTTTGGCTGTTCTCTTCAGACCGGCTCAGCTGTCTCATCTCACTCTGTCCCTAGCATCCTCTTCTGTCACACTAAACCTCTGCACGTCCTTTCTTACTACAAACATGAACGTCTGCTGTGGTCCTCCTCTTTTCCTCCTGTCTCATAGCTGCATCTTCAGTATCCTTTGGCCAGTATATCCACTATCCCTTCCCTGTCTGCCAACAGTTGCACAGTTTCCACCGTTAACCTGTAAACCAACAGCACCAGAGGCGGTTGTTGTAAACCTGGGCTCAAACCAATCCAATGTTGAAATGTCATTCTTTATGATCCGCACTGGCCATTGTTTTACACCCTTACTGGCACAACCCTTCCCATTTATCCGGGCTTAGGACTGGCACTAGGAGTGCACTCGCTTGTGTGCAGTAAGGCTGCCATAGAAAGGTCCAGAACTCGACATTATATCAAATTAGAGAAAAACACCTTATTGCTGAAAGTGGTTGCACTCAGTGTGTCCAGAGACATCCTGACATAGTCGTAGTGCGTACCTATATAGCATCTGTAGAATTTCTCTCACTATGTGCAAGCTGTAAACTCATGAAGGAAATGGCCACCTATTGATTATAGTGTGGCTATAACTCTCAATCAGTTTGATAACATGCTTGGCAGCAGAGAGGCACAGTTCTGAATTGTACCAATCTCTAGCTTCATGCAGATACTGACTGGACTGTGACCAGGTGGAGAAATTGGATTTTAGGACCTTTGAGAGACTTTTATGTGGGCAATCAAAGATATCCCATCTCCAACTCGGCTATTCTCCTGCTTCTTCCTGTATGCCAGTGAAAAGCAATTATAGTGGGGTCAAAGGTCTTAAATATTGCACGGGGTTGTAAATTCTTTGCTTCTCTACCTGTCTCTTTACAATAATAGAAATGCCAGCTACTGTCCACAGTGCATAGACAGTGCATTTGTATGTCTGCAAAAACCTATAAGAGCCAGTCTCACCTCTGCAGCATTGTTCTGATAAATGACTCACTTTGTCTTTTAAATTTGGTCTAAAACATTAGTCAGATCTCTGCATATCAACACAGGCTGATTTTTATAACATTTTAAAGAAGAAACTTTGGTCTTTCTAGATACTAAGTAGAGCAGGGACGACTTTGTAGCTGTGAATCCACAACAAGTGCTAAAATGAAACCGGTGCATTGTTACAGCGGGCCCGACTGCAAACAGCACATGCAGCATCTGTCCCTGTGTGACCTGGTTAAACAGCACAGTATCTCTGCGCTCCTGTGCAACACTGAGAGTCACTTTAGTCACATTCTGACCGGTAAGATCAGTGGTTATAAAATGTGATCAAAGTGTTTTTTGATTTGTTTGTAGTTAAAGTTCAGAGAAGCTAAACATGACAACAGTCAGAGGTTGCCGTGACGACTGTGAGGAGGAGGTACTTTCAATCAATCTAAGATTCTTTGATGTTTGGTGATTCCTAATGAAGTCATTTCATTTCGGGTTTACTTAATATTTTCAGATGTGCTTACGATCCAGCTGATGTCCACTCACAATGCTGCTGACTCTGTCTGTAAATAGGTTACCTGAAGAAATCCCTCTAATAGGACATCACATTCTTATTCTGGGAACTAGCAATGATTAGTGTTGACAGAAGCCTCCTGTCTTGCTGTTGTACACAAAGTCTCCTTTGCTATCAGTGGCCTGATGCACTTGCTGGGACATCATTAGCTGCAGAGGGATGAAGGTCTTGTTGTCCTAAAGAGGACAATAAGCCCTTTGGCCAGGAGACCCTGAACTGCCTCCCATCAGGTCCTGTGTGCTTTGAACTGTGGCTTTCACTACCTGCTTAGATTTAGACATTGTTTCCCACCAGGTTCGATCCATGTAAAAACTACACAGATCTAATGAAGTAGTGGTAGGATTCATTACTGAAAAGGTTACAGAGTCGTTTCTAAAGCTGTGGGACTCCAGTGAACCACAGTGGGAGCCGTTATCTACAAATGCCAAAAACATGGAACAGTGCTTCACAAAAGACCCCAGAACATCATCCAAACTGCAGACCTCACTTGCCTCAGTGTTCATGGCCGCACCATGACAAAGAGAGTCAGGCCATTTGTTGCTCATCTGTTTTCTGCAAAGACCTAAAGCCAGATTGGAGCTGACAGAGAAACCCCTGCAGACACAGACCAGTCCCTGACAGTCATCTTTTTCCATCCTTGCTGTCATTATTCATGCACAAGGACACGGTGATCTAAGTCCTACACACTCTCTGCTCCCGAGATTGATAATATTGTGTCTTTCTGGAGAAATGTTTAACATGTCAGCATGAAGGTTCAGATGATTACACATCACAGGGGCTCAGTTCTGTGGTCAAGTCAGTCCAGGTTAGCAGAAATCTACCTTGAAGAGATAAGCTATCAGCTACTTAACCTGCTTTCTTAATCTGCGCCTTCATCTGAATACAGCAGCAGATGTGTTTTGGTGATTAACTGCATGGATGTGACGTCAGCCACAGGTTTGAAAAAAGGTGTTGTGAAGCTTGGATTGGGTTTCCTGCTGACCTTTACGCTGTAAAATGTCCACAGGACGAGCAGTTTCTCCACACTCTTATCCAGGAGACTCTTGAACTGAAACCTTGATGAAATAAACATCTGGAAGTTTAAGGTATCATCTCATGTTGAAGTGGTTGACTCCGACAGTGATTTTGTATCATTTGTAATCTCCACAATGATAAGAGTCATAACGGTCTCATTTTTAGAAGGGACTGTCCTTGTGACTGTTAGCTGATAACTTGGCACTTTCCCCCCTTCTGGTGTAAATATGGGAACTTCTGGATCCAAAAATCAAGCAGAAGCCAAAACACTAATGTTAAGGCTTCAAAATGAAGAGTCAGAGCAAGTTTGTGCTACAATTACATATAAAATTACATATTATTATTATTATTGACATGATTTGAGTGATTGTTAGTCATATCGTTCACAAAAAGGGTTTCATAGTACCAGAAATCTATACCGTTAGCTTAGTACCATATACTTAGAAAGCAGCTGGATTCTTGTGAGATGTCACATAAGGTTTCGTCTGGCTGGCTTCAAGCTGTGACCTCTGTGAAGAACTACTGGACAAACTAACATTAGACTTTGTAACCTTTGTTCTGCACGCAGCTGATTTCTCACAGACCTTGAATTCTGTGTGGAGTTCTGCTTTTTTTTATACGTTTCAGTGACTATTTGCATCCTGGCATTTGGTTGTGTTGAACAGCAAAACTGATTACCTGACTGAAAATATTTAAATATCTCCAAATACAGCATAGTTCTGGCTGCAGAGCTGGGGTACTTTGGAGCAATGTATTGCCTTTCCTAAATTCTCTAGTTAGAAATGCTGGAAATACTTTAGTCACTGGGATTAGCAGCTGCTAACCGCTCGGTGTTTAAAGCTGGCCTACATGAAGAACTTTGTACCTAGAAAGAGCAACCACAGTGGGATAAAGAGCTACGTTACTCAGTTTCTCCTGAACAAACTTGTAACATGTTTGTAGTTTGGGTGTAAACGTCTCCACCATTCAGAACACTTTCCAATGATTCTAGTCACACTGTAACGGGCAGAGGACTTGCTGCTCTGCTTGAACACACAAAGAGTTTCAGAAAACATGCCTCATTCTGTCATTCAGCTTAGGCAGGTTAACTTTTCTTGAAATCTTCAAACATTTGCAATAGCAAGACATTTTTTTCCACAGCAGCATGGTAGCGTGACCAAACCCCACATCAGTATATTTTGTAAATGTCCGAGCCTCTTCTTCCTGCAGAGATTCTGCACCTCCTCGCCATCTTATTCGATAAATAGGCAGGTGTCAGCTGGACAGGTGCCGATCCTGCAATCTCTGCCCATTGTGCCTCAACGTACCTCCTGCTGCATGAAGACGAGCACTTAAAGGCCAAAAACCCCAGAACAGCCACATTTGAGTCGCATCATGGACACAGACTCTTTGTTTTATTTTACTCAGAGAGGCAAACTGCACATAAAGAGAAACTGAAAGGAAACTGTTATGATGAATGTAACCCTATGCCCTGTTATTTCACAGTGGAGTCTTTGACAAACAGATTCATTTACTTTGTCATCTATTTAACTATAAAGTGATGACCTTAATAATCGGACTTATTGTTTCACTAAGAATAGGTTAGAATAGGTTTATTCTTCAACCAGGATAATATATTTAATGTTTCTGCTGTGTTATCAACCTGCAATATTATCACAGATTGACCAGAGTAGTAATGTCTTTGTTTGTTTGTTTCATTTTCATGATCCATAGTCTACGACCCAAGTAAATCCAACTTTTCCTTCAGTAAAGCAAAGAAACGTTTTCATATCACTGCATGTCAGCAGTACATCTGTGACCAGCCACTAGATCTGTTTTACAGCAGCCATGTTAATATTTAATAATAAATAAACTCAGGTGACTAATCACATTAATCAAGGCTATGGTTCAACATGGAATAAAACTTGTTTCGTTGTCAGTAACAGCCTATTCTGTCAGCACAACCATCCACGGTTCCAGAGCTTAGAGTATTTGCAGTGTTTGCCAGCCTTTATTAAACACACATAAAAGAACCACACATTTAACTTTAAAGTCCAACACGTGGAAAATAGATTTTATTGTACAAACAGGAGAAATATGCAACATCGTGTGTGTGTGTGAAACTGCCACATCTGTGCACAGCTGTGCAGTGTGGATAGATTAGAGGAATATATTTATAATACTAGCACGAGTGTTTCACTGAAGATCATTGATATGGGTGTACTGCTTCAGTGTTGTCCTTTCACCTTGAGTAGTTGAACAACCTGTAATCTCTAAGCTGATGCATAGTCCTCTAAATACTGAATGTTAACTTAGGGTGACGTTTCTGGCTACTCGATAAATGCAAATCAGAGGTTCATTGTCCTTCGAGTTCTCTTTGGAGTGGCAGTGATTTCTCAGAAACATATCCGTGGTGGACCTGGGAACATTGTGACTGTAGTAGAGCAGGTAGTGTACACTCCACCAACTCCACTTTGCACTGTGTAATATTGTTCTTGGTCTTATGGCTGCCACAAACGATTGTTTTGATAGTCGACTAGTCGGTGATTATTTTTGCGATTAGTCGACTAATCAGATCATGCATCCATTCAACGTAAAACGTACAGCTTCTTGCACCAGCAGCATCTGCTCTTATATAACTATCATTAGCTTACAGCTTTAAGTGTTTAAGGTCTGTGCTAACTAAAAATAAAGACAAGATGATAGTTTATTAAATTTTAATGAAATTTGCAGATTGTTTCGGTGAAGTTTAATAAACTCCTTGCTATCTAAAATATAACAGGACACCGGAGTAAATTCTCGAGCATCTCACACTTCTGATAATCAGCTGTCTGCTTGACGTTTATTCAGCTGTGTAAAAACTATAACTTTAATCTCAGCCAAACCGATTTACTCAGGAACAAATAAAACACTGAAAAAAGCCAAACAATAACATTTTTAAGTTATCTAAGTGACTCATATATCATGTTTAACCTGAGTAGCGAAAGACGGCGGTGGGTTTGAAAACGATTTGCCGGGAGTCCGGTGTTCTCACGGCTAGTGACCTAGCCCCCGGCTAGCTATCGAGCTAGTGGGTAACAGACGTCTCCGAAAACGTCGGAGCGCTTTTGAAAATATGTGGTGTCTTGATAAACTGAGCAGATATTTGAGGTTTACACAGCTACATTCTCGCCTGAAAATATGTTAAACGTTTATTTTGTGACCCAGAAAGAATAATAAGAGTAATATTAAAACTAACCAACTGCCGCCATTGTTGGAAACTGAGCTGGGCTGCGCTATGAATTCTGGGACACAGTTTCTTCTTCTTTGGTGTTTAACGGCAGCTGGCATCCTTGTACATGCAGTGCTGCCATCTTCTGTTTCAGTCCGTTATTACACTCTCAGCTTCAAACGACGTGTCGACTATTAAATTAATCGTTGACGATTTTGATAGTCGACTAATCGTGGCAGCCCTACATTTTGGATTTATGTGGCTGAACAGTTTTTCGTTGCTCCTGCAACAGTGACAGTGAAGATGATCTTATATCTTACTGCTCATGATTTATACAGTCTATACTGCATCTGATAGTGTGTGAAGGGAAATCACAGAGAAAATGAAAGTGGCTTTTAACCGTCTTGTTCTTCTAGTACACACAGTTCTCCCCTCATACTCCTTCCACATGTGAAGCATAAAAAAACAGCGTTTGCCACGGTTTTGTGTTGTTCTTTTAACCCCCCCTCATGCTGTTATTCTGAGGGCAGTCCATCTGCTGATCTCAGAGGGCAGATGATTAACAGCACACAGCACCTGCTGAAACCTTTCCTCACACTTTGACTTGTAAGTGGAAACAGTGGAAAGCCCCTTAAAGCCCACAGACGTTTATGGTAGTGGTGGTGTGTTTGTGACAGATAAGACAGTCTCAGGTGCTCGCAAATACTGCATGTATTCACAAGATGGGAAACAAGTACAGCCATTCAGTACTCCATCTATGAAGCAGTCACTTACTTTTATTACGATGCTGACCTCTAAAGAGCTTCTTTTTTGCTGTTTCACATACATGTAATGGTTCTTTATGACACAATCTCCTGGTTTAGAGAACTTTATTTAGTTGTTTCATTGTGACAACAGTTTCAGTGTTCTGACCCGTCTGTCTGCTGGCTGATGTTAGCTCAATGCAGCGTGTAAGCCAACACAGAAGCTATCTCACGTAACAACATACGGTATTAAAGCTCGGCTAGTTCATCCAAACTTCCAGGGCCGATCTGGTAACGTAGTTGGCCATTTTCAATCTGCTAACTCTAACTAACCAACTAACTCTGCCAGATTCATCTAGCGTAATCCAGCTAGCTGGCTAACTCTAGTTTGCTTGCTATCGTCAAAGCTAGCCAAATCAAGTCAACAATAGTTGAGCAAAAAGAACCTGACCACGGTTTTACACGGTGACCCGACGCCAAGTCCTCCTCGTGCTCTGTGTTTGCGTGTGATACTAATATTTACTGAGGGGAGGACAGAAAGACTCAGGCTGACGTAACAAGAAGGCAGTGCTGCGTTAGACAGGAGCACTGCCTCGCATCGTCTCCACTACATCCAGCTCTTTCCTCAGCAAGCATGTTTATTTATACCCCTGTTGTTGCTGCTCTCTCCTGCCCACTCTTCTCTATATTCTTTTTATTCCAGTCACTTCCTTTTTTACCCTCTGCCTTGGAGTGAAAGTGCCAGTAACATGAACTATATATACATCAATGGGTCAACAATTCTTCAGCCCAACTATCAAAAGAATGACCCTCAGTGGTGTCCAGCATCAGTACAGCTCTGCTCCCTCACAGCTTTCTGTCTCAGGAGGACTCCCGTGCATTTTATCTAGATCCACTTACATACTTTCAAACATTTAGACTCCCCGAACACATCAATTTATTTTTAGTGTTCTGCATGTTTTAAATACCTAAACCCCGAAGTCTAAGGAACGACTGTATTTTCTTCAAGACATTTCACCTCTCAGGTGATCGATGACCCTGGTGCAGGTGGTACATGATCAATATGGGTTAATGACCCTGTTAAGGACAGTTCCCTTATATAACAGGGACTCTCCACCATTTGGTTTTAGAACGGAAAAAGCTGCTCGGATGAAAGATGAAATGTCTTCTTTCCAAGCGCTTATACTATCATGACCTGGATGACTGAGAACTTCCACAGACATAAACCCAAGGTTTCAAACGATCTAAGTATTTGTTGGCCAAGAGAGAATCAAAGCCTGTCTTATGCAGACTGCCTGTAGCTACTTTGTTACTTGGAGCTGGCGTAAGTTCCTCATTCAGTTATTTCATTATTGATTCATGCAGAAGTATTATTTCAGTCAAGTATGTTTCCATTACTGAGGATGGTTACTGCAATGAGGAGATGGGCAAAACAGCAGGTGATTATCATATGTCAGTGCAACTAGATCCGTATTAATGTTAACAGCATGAAGGATCTCACAAGGCTAATATTGTTTCCTTCCTTTTTGTTTTTGTAATTGCTGCTCGTTCCTTGAAATGCACTTTCTGTGCAAGTTAAATCACCAAAATTCATGGTGCAGTCAAACAGTTTTGCAACTGTGTCCATAAAAAGCAAAAATCAAAAAAAAAGCTAATTTAAAGTTTGTAATCTCTGTGGAATTCAGGCTGCTTGTGATCACAGAGTGATGTTAGAGAGCGGTCTCTGTGTTGTACAGCCGGGCCCATAAGTGTTTAAACAAACCATTTTTGTAATCTTGCCTGTGTACAACACCTCAGTGGATCCAAATCAAACTATCGAGGGCAGACCTTTTCTCTGGCCTTGGTTCACGAGCCTTAGGTTCTATGTATTTATGAATCTGTATGCTGGCCTCATTCCCCAAACTGTCAGTTCAGGTGGCAAAGAAGAGCAGTGAAAAAAGACAAAGGGGATTTACTTGGTCATGATTGATTACCAGTTTCTTATCCCTGCCAGTTCTCAGCTTAAGAATCTGCCTAGCTCTGGAAAACCTGACGTTAATATTAAAAGGATTGTGAGCAGCGGTGTTCATGCATATGCTGATGGATTCATGGAAGGCGTTTGTGTACAATGAGCTGGGCTACTGAAGTGCAGCCACACTGGTTGGACAATCAGTGAAGTGATCAATAAAATGCCGATTCATAAATCCCTTTTAATAGCGTGGTGTGCAAGATGTGCTGACACAGGGACTGCAGGAGAGCCGAGTTAAGGACAGTGGGTAATGAACACAGGGCTCAGGGATGCTCTCCAAACAGCAGATTAGATGGGAACAAAGATATGGTGCTTATATAGTCAAAAGTGTGAAGCATTCTGGGTAACAGTGCGTGAAGTTTTGCGTCTGTAGCCAAGAAGCTGCTGGCTCGCAGCTTTTCATGGTAGTCTTTGGACTTCAGTCCAGTCTGCTCCCTCACTCACCACAAGCCTTCATAACATTAAAGTGGCAACAAAAGTGGAACTGATTACCCGGGGCCCCAATGGTGGGAAGGGCCCTTGCAAGCCTAGAATGAAAAATTTGGGTTTGTTTTCATTTTTCATTTCAAAGTAATTAGTGTCATAATGAAGTTTCCGCAATAAATCAGTCGTGTAAATGAACTTTAATTCCAAGAAGTAGTGGAGACACTCATTTTTACCCAGGTTGGTTTAGTCCATCCGGAGCTGGACTGGCGTTTAGGTGTTATGAATTTATTCTAGCCGACATGCTGATGTGCACTGTGACTCATGTCTTTCTCTAAGAAAGCAAAATCATATGAAATAAAGCAACTGAGGGAAGTTGGCTGTTAACAAATTTCTATCAAAAGAACGGTGAGCACAGCAAAACTAACAGTTGTTAAAAACAATGAGCTAGTGTCATCTGTAACACTGTATTCATCAAATTCACACAACCTAACACCAAGAAACACACGGTCCAAAATGTGAGAAACAGCTAGAGCAGGTCCTTCTCCAAATGATATGACATGAGGTGAGCTCATGTAGTGGCAACTAAAACCAGCAAGGACGACGTGAGTAAGGCACAAACCCAGTTTTATCTGATGCATTTTAACATACTGCTTTTAGCCCTTTTTCAACCTGCTAATTTTAATTCACTAAACACCAAATGTGGACATTTACAAATATAAATACATTATTTACAGTGGTGTGTCCTGAAAATATTTAAGCAGGTTAACAGGCTAATTAATATCAGTCCTGTTTGCTTTATTCTTGTAGATGTGTCAGTGAGCCCAGAGAATGGTGACGTGAAGAGAGGTTGCCCTTTATTTTACATTTATTTACCTTTATGTGCGTCAGGAAAGCAGATTCTTTTTGTGTTTCTGCAAATAAAACTCTGTCACTAGATACCATTTATGTCTTTATTATGAAGCGCAGGAACCTGCGACTTTGGTTGCCATTTAACCTTTTCTTTTATACCATGAGACTCATAACTATTTCAGTGAAAAAGGCTAACCTGTTGACCATTACAGATATTTGTATACAGTTGTCAGCTCAGGTGCTGGGTAAAAAAATACATAGATATGGTCCTACTCTACCTGAGCACCCAAAGCTGTTTATTAAGCTTACCTCATTTTTCTGTTTAAGCCCTTTCTAGCTAACCTTCATACACATTCATACTCTGATGGATGCATTGGAGAAAAAGATTGAGAGAAAACTTGGAGAGAGGATGAGGGAGCATCTTGCCCAAGGATACTTCCAGTGCTCATATTTACATGTGGTGATCTAAGAAAGGATGCTATGAATGTCATTACCCCAATTTCACATTTTTATCTTTTTATACCAATGAGTTTTATGTGTTGAGCTATTTGGTTATAAGGCAGAGCGTCACAATTAGAGACAACAAACAACACAAAGCCCTCATACCAGGTGTAGACCATGGTGGTGCAGGGGTAAGGATTTAGACCTGGGCAACTTGCAGTCAGTGAGTTGACCATCAACTGTATGCTAAACTTTTCTAGACCCAAATGTGAGGCCATCTGTCCAAAAGCTAAAGCTTGACCAAACTGGGTTAGGCAGCAGGACAGTGATCCACAAACAAGCTATCAAGGTGTTACAGTGGCTCAGTCAAAGGCCAGACCTCAACCTGATTGAAAGACTTTGGCAGGTGAGCTTAAGAGAGCCGTGCAGTGCTAGATGGTTAGTTGGACAAATATACATGCTCATAAAAGTTTGAAAGTTGTATCATAGGTAGCGTTATATGCCTTTACATGTCCTCTTTGCAAATGTGTCCACAGGAGCATTGTCCATATAATGAAATAATAAAAGGAGACATACTAAGTTCATTTCCACGTACAGTAATAAAACCGCAGAATTCATTCCCTGCCTCAACAAAGCAGTTTGAGCTTCTCTCCCCTTAAAACTTAGTTTTTTGATTGGCCTGTGCCAACAAACAAAACAACAGCTTCAGGGGTCACAGCTGGAATGCCCACCATAATGTCACACAGCAGTTGTTAGTGGGAAGGAAGCTAATAGATAAGGATCAGCAGAAAATAACAGCTTTTACTTTATACAGTGGCTTGCAAAAGTATTCAGCCCCCTTGAACTTTCCCACATTTTGTCACATTACAGCCACAAACATGAATCAATTGTTATTGGAATTCCACTGAAAGACCAACACAAAGTGGTGCACACGTGAGAAGTGGAACGAAACATACATGATTCCAAACATTTTTTACAAATAAATAACTGCAAAGTGGGGTGTGCGTAATTATTCAGCCCCCTTTGGTCTGAGTGCAGTCAGTTGCACCATAGACGTTGCCTGATGAGTGCTAATGACTAAATAGAGTGCACCTGTGTGTAATCTAATGTCAGTACAAATACAGCTGCTCTGTGACGGCCTCAGAGGTTGTCTAAGAGAATATTGGGAGCAACAACACCATGAAGTCCAAAGAACACAGCCAGACAGGTCAGGGATAAAGTTATTGAGAAATTTAACAGGCTTAGGCTACAAAAAGATTTTCCCAAGCCTTGAACATCCCACGGAGCACTGTTCAAGCGATCATTCAGAAATGGAAGGAGTATGGCACAACTGTAAACCTACCAAGACAAGGCCGTCCACCTAAACTCACAGGCCGAACAAGGAGAGCGCTGATCAGAAATGCAGCCAAGAGGCCCATGGTGACTCTGGACGAGCTGCAGAGATCTACAGCTCAGGTGGGGGAATCTGTCCATAGGACAACTATTAGTCGTGCACTGCACAAAGTTGGCCTTTATGGAAGAGTGGCAAGAAGAAAGCCATTGTTAACAGAAAACCATAAGAAGTCCCGTTTGCAGTTTGCCACAAGCCATGTGGGGACACAGCAAACATGTGGAAGAAGCTGCTCTGGTCAGATGAGACCAAAATGCAAAACGCTATGTGTGGAAAACTAACACTGCACATCACTCTGACACCATCCCCACTGTCAGATATGGTGGTGGCAGCATCATGCTCTGGGGGGGCTTCTCTTCAGCAGGGACAGGGAAGCTGGTCAGAGTTGATGGGAAGATGGATGGAGCCAAATACAGGACAATCTTGGAAGAAAACCTCTTGGAGTCTGCAAAAGACTTGAGACTGGGGCGGAGGTTCAGCTTCCAGCAGGACAACGACCCTAAACATAAAGCCAGGGCAACAATGGGATGGTTTAAAACAAAACATATCCATGTGTTAGAACGGCCCAGTCAAAGTCCAGATCTAAATCCAATCCAGAATCTGTGGCAAGATCTGAAAACTGCTGTTCACAAACGCTGTCCATCTAATCTGACTGAGCTGGAGCTGTTTCAAAGAAGAATGGGCAAAGATTTCAGTCTGTAGATGTGCAAAGCTGGTAGAGACAGACCCTGAAAGACTGGCAGCTGGAACTGCAGCAAAAGGTGGTTCTACAAAGTATTGACTCAGGGGGCTGAATAATTACGCACACCCCACTTTGCAGTTATTTATTTGTAAAAATGTTTGGAGTCATGTCTGATTTTCGTTCCACTTCTCACGTGTGCACCACTTTGTGTTGGTCTTTCACCTGGAATTCCAATAAAACTGATTCATGTTTGTGGCTGTAATGTGACAAAATGTGGGAAAGTTCAAGGGGGCCCAATACTTTTGCAAACCACTGTATGTTTGTGGTCAAGTCAAATGACACAACTGCAAAGCTCTGACAACACCTTAACTGCAGCCAGTGTAACTTAACATTTGGTCGGTTTTTCACCTCACCTGGCATATTTCACCTCACATACATGAGGGAGAGCAGCTACAGGAGAAACACTGAGCTGTGATAACACAAGAGCAAATCTATTAAGTCAATAAGGTAAATGCACAAATTCAGAAAATAAAGACTCTTGGGTGGATTTATTTAAAGTTATTTGAGCATTTTTTCTGTCAAGCCTGATGTTGCCTTAAATATAAAGCAGCTTCCTCACAGTGACAAATGCAACCTTTTAAATAAACACTAGTAACAGATCAGGACTTTATAACAGAAGATACACAAAGCTGATTAAGGCTATCCTCTCTCTGACATCACAGAGAGTCAAGAGTAGAAAAAACAGTGAAGCCTGAGCCCACAGGGATTATTGTACACTGGCTTTATTATTTGAAATGTTGCCATGTTTAATATGAACATCCACCTCTGTGA
Organism: Haplochromis burtoni; assembly: GCF_018398535.1. NCBI lineage: Eukaryota > Metazoa > Chordata > Actinopteri > Cichliformes > Cichlidae > Haplochromis > Haplochromis burtoni. The sequence goes on from NW_024582919.1 coordinate 210,449, forward strand.
AAGTAACAAAAAAGGTAAAGCCTAATGGGTCCACTGTAAAATATTTCACAGTGGGGGGGGGGTGTTCAAGATCAAAGTCATCCAGTCTTATTTGAACTAAAGAGGAAAAGTAGCTGAAGTTTGAGGGTTTCATCAGAGAAAGCAGTCGAACAGTTTCCCCAAACATATCGTACGATAGTGAAAGAAAAAAGCATACAAACTAACATTTACAGGCATCCGTATTACAGCAGTGTTGTGCTGTGGCTTTAAGCAGGAGCAGCACGCAGAAACAACGTGTTAGAGCTGTTTTACACCCTTTTATCTGAATGATGATGATGATTTTTCATATATACATATATATATGTAAATTCTACTTCTCTTCTGGTTTGTTTTGGGGAATTCAGAAATTTCAAACTTCCTATCTGGAGGAAACAGATGTTTCACATCATGTGACTTTGGTGACTGCAGCACTTTACAGGAAAGTAAAAGATGCAGATCGGACAGGGTTATAAATAACACTCATGTCATTATTTCAGTGTGTGCGCCTCATACTAGGAGGCATATTGTTTGAGAGTTTTAATGCGACCAACAGCAGGTATGACCTCAGAAAGACACGCACGAGGACATGTGCAGCAATTTAATGTAGTGGAGAGAGCAGCCCATATAGAATAGCGGATGAGTCATCGCAGCCTCACAGGGAGGGCTCAGCTCGGGCTTTGAGCATTTTTCAGAATGAGCGGTGGAGCCGTGCAGAGCTGGATCCATCCGCATTTCTCCATTTCAGATAGACACACCTAGACTGTACATGCCTAATTGTCAGCATATGGCCAGCAGGTCTTAAAAGATGACACTGTGCATGTGTTGTGAGGTCAGGCTAACAGTGTTCTTTTTTGCCTGCCTTAATCCATTTATCCTTTGGACAGATTTTAACATTGTAGGAAGCTCCAAACACACACACACCTGGCTGTGATATGTCACACTCTGCCCCCTGCTGCAGAACTGCTGATGGATAGTGGAGGAGGAAATCTGCAATGTGACAGGAAACTGCAGAATTTGCTGTCTCCGCTGAGATTGTGACAGCAAGATTGTGATGGACGTCGGAACAAAGGGATAATTACTGGATGTGGGGAGTGTGATGTACAGTATGCAGCATAATTTATGTAATTATCTGCCTCCAACTGTCTCTGATTAATCATTTATTAATACATTTAGTGATTGAATCCATGGCTGTCTGTGTGTAAACACTGCTGTCACTGCTACACAGTTCACATATTGCACATAAATGACATTTATTTGTCCCAGAGGGGAAGTTTGATTGCAGCAGAAGTCACCTGGCATTTGTATACACCACATAAAAATAATCCCATCAACTCTGGAATCTTCTGTGCCCAGAGACCGACCGCAAAACACTGTGTTCCAACATTCAGATCATTGAGGGGCAACACAAATGCTACAGCAAGGGGGAGCAAGGACATCAGGTTAGGGGGAGTGATAATATCACCCCCACTCGAGATTGGGTACCAAGTCACAAGTACTGAAAGATAGGCTCATGGCGAAGCTGGAAGCCTGGACCCTCCGTAGCCAATTACCAAGGCTACGTGACGTACTCTCTGAAGGTCTACTAGAAGATGTGAATGCAGCATCACGGACAATCCTTACTGCGACCATCACTGAGACTAATCAGCTGATCTACACTATGGCAGCAGTGATGAATGGCTACAAGATGAACAGCCACAAGGAGGAGTACCCCCCACGGAGAAGGAGACTAGAGGCCAAGAGCAAGGCAGTACTAAGGGAACCTGCAAGCTGCCCATACCCGAGACATCGATTCCCGCATGCACACCACTAGGACCTACAGCAATGGCATTGGATGTCATTCACACTGCAGAAGTGTAGTTGGATGGTAACAAAGCGAGGAAAGATAGGCAGAAGTGAGGGGATCGAACTACCAGAAGGCAACATTGCAGACACTGAGGACAGCTACAAGTACCTGGGAATCCCACAGGCAAATGGGAACCACGAACAGGCTGCTAGGAAAGCTGCAACCACCAAATACCTGCAGAGAGTTAGGAAAGTCCTGTATACCAAGGGCTGACAGAAGAACCCGAGAAGATGTGGAGGATGAAGGTGACAGTGGTCCCCGTGGTAATCGGAGAACTCGGGGTAGTGACCCTGAGGCTGGGCGAGGGGCTTCAGCAGATTCCTGGAATAACATGTGAGATCTCTGTCCAGAAGAGCGCAGTCCTAGGAACAGCTAAGATACTGCGCAGGACCCCCAAACTCCCAGGCCTCTGGTAGAGGACCCGAGCTTGAAGAGGGCAAGAGGGGAATTATATATATCTCCTAATAGGCCTTTGGCTTTTTGCCAAGCCACCATGTAACCACTTTCTTTGATCCTGCACCATCTTATCTCATGGTACCATGTGATATTACACAGAAGTTTAGCCAATCTTCAGTTGAACTTCCATTGGTGTTACAGTCACACTGGGGGAAACAGAGCAGGGCTGCAAGCCCAGCACAGCTTTAGCTTTTCTCTCACCTTGCTGCCCTTTTTAATTACAAATGCCGTCGTCACATGTGAAAGCCACAGTTTAAACTGAGAATAGATATTTAGGGCTACTTAATAATTAAACAATCTCGTATCGTAAATGGGCTGATTCTTATACAGCGCTTTTCTACTCTACTCAAAGCACTGTATACAACATGCCTCATTCACCCAATCACACAAAGTGACGCAAAGCAAATCTTTCCTCGTGTACATCCTTTAATCTCACACTCAAATGTCTTCGGTGCATGGCTCAAACAAACAATTGGCCTCGCTATTTCAAATAGTGTTTTGTTCCATCAATATTATGATTATTATTATTATTATTATTATTAAGTGGGGTTATTACTGAAATACATGTGTGGCTCTTGCGACTCATTTATCTGTTGAGTTATCACCTACAGTAACTGTGCTTTTCTCCTGAGCTCTAAATAGCATTTCTGTTCCTCTCAGCTTACCGCTTTAGTGTTCGCGCCAGGAAACTTCAGTCTTATCAAACCTTTGTTTCTGTTTTCAGAGAAAGATAAACAGCACTCATACATCCACAATATGATGCTGCAGCATTCTGGTACCGCAACTGAAAAGCAATAACAAGAAAAAAACCCTGCAAAGCAGTTTGCAGGTCACTCCCACAATTCAGTATTATTACTGTGTTTGTAAAGGATGGCCTTTAAATATCTGTAAAAGTCTAACAGTGATGTCTGTATGTCTGTGCAATAATTTAGGTTGGACTAAATCCTGGGTGGGAGCAGTGATGTAATGAAAACTAGCAGTCTGTGCACAGAAATAAATCAAATGTATGAAACTATATGTCACTGCTGAAAGATTACAACCCCCTCTCTAATAATCAGGCGCACCGACCATCACAGTGTGCTCTAACACACTGGTCATCTAGTGCAGAAACGTGTCTGGTGATGCGTTATTAGGTGAAATCTTCTGCTAGTGCAGGTTTCTTTGCAGTAAAGTCAAGAACTGGCTGTAGCAATGCATTCTACCCAGTCTGGGCAGAAAAAGAGTGTTCGCAGTCTCTTTCACAGCACTGGGCAAACTGGAAATGAAATGCAACAACACATCACCAACTTGTGCTGAGTGAGGAGAGAAGAAAAGACTCAGTGTTTGCCACTTTAATGCTGTTGCACATTCGTTTTTTCTCATCTTCCACCTTCCATGTTTTACTCACTGCTGGTGTCTTTCTCTCTTCCAGGCTTCAAGTGCCCTGTGTGCTCCAAGTTTTTGGCCTCAGATGAGATGGATCTTCACCTTGTGTTGTGTTTAACTAAACCCAGAGTGACATACAATGGTAGGACTTCCTTTATTGCCTTTACAACATATACTAGCATTTGAAAGTATGCTGTAGCTGAATGCAAAATTCCCCTAGATAAGAAGAACAAGCAGTTATGAAGGGTCTAAGTCAGGGGTGTCCAACTCCAGGCCTCGAGGGCCGGTGTCCTGCAGGTTTTAAATCTCACCCTGGGTCAGCACTCCTGAGTCAAAAGATTAGTTCATTACCAGGCCTCTGGAGAACTTCAAGACATGTTGAGGAGGTATTTAGCCATTTAAATCAGCTGTGTTGGATCAAGGACAATCCAAAACTGCCTGCCAGAAATGGGATGGGTCTACTAAGAAGGTGTCCAACTCCAGGCCTCGAGGCCGGTGTCCTGCAGGTTTTAGATGTGTCCTTGATCCAACACAGCTGATTTAAATGGCTAAATACCTCCTCAACATGTCTTGAAGTTCTCCAGAGGCCTGGTAATGAACTAATCATTTGATTCAGGTGTGTTGACCCAGGGTGAGATTTAAAACCTGCAGGACACCGGCCCTCGAGGCCTGGAGTTGGACACCCTTGTTCTTAGTAGACCCATCCCATTTCTGGGCAGGCAGCCTTTTGGATTTCACACTGGAGTTTCAGCACACAAAACCGTCGTATCAAAACATGTATTTGCTCTGCAGTGAGTGTTTAGGCCATTTTATAGAATCTCATGGCTACCTTCAATATACAGGCAAAATAAGGGGAAATCTGAAAGTAGACAAAAGTACCTTGAACTGAGTTTAACCATGCCTGTTTGTTGTGTAGTTACAGCAGATTCTGTGTGTTAAATGACTCTCACGTCCAAGTTCCCTGTGCGTGTTTGAGCTCCTCGTTTAACGTCTGAGGCTGAGCCCAGTTTTTCAGCCTCTGCCACATTCTGTTTCTACCTAGAGCTCAGTATAATAGATGATCTATGGCCTCATGAGTATTTTAGAAGATGCAAGTAGGCACCATGATTTTACCTGCTGGTCAGTGAAGACCTGTTTTTAAAGCCTTGACCTGAGCGTTATCAGCCGTCTCGGTGTTTTGACAGCAGATATAATGACTAAGGGGTGGCTCTGACTGTGACACTGACAAAGCACGCTCAGGTAAAACATCGGCGACGTTTGCTTTGCCTTGTTGCCCATATTAGATTCTTGATGAATGTGTGTTGTTGTTATTCAGCCTGGTTCAATGTGCCCCTTTTTAACTTTGAGCACCCGCCCCTTTAAACCTCTCTGCACGGCCCTGACTGTCTGCCTCTTATAATGACCATAAGCAACAAAAGTGAACTTCGTGTTCGAAGCACAGGCCGAGGGGGCGGTGTGGCAGCAATTTTTCACACCAGCCTATTAATTAATGAAAGACCAGACAGACTTTTAATTCATTTGAAAGCCTGATGCTTAGCCTCGTCCACCCCAGCTGTGAAACTCAGAAACCAGTCTTACTTGTTATCATCTATCGTCCACCTGGGCCTTACACAGAGTTTCTGTCTGATTTCTCAGACTTTATATCTGATTTAGTTCTGAGCTCAGATAAAATAATTATTGTGGGTGATTTTAACATCCATGTAGATGCTAAAAATGACAGCCTCAACATGGCATTTAATCTGTTATTAGACTCAATTGGCTTCTCTCAAAATGTAAAAGAACCCACCCACCACTTTAATCACACTCTAGATCTTGTTTTAACATATGGCATAGAAACTGAACATTTAACAGTGTTTCCTGAAAACCCTCTCCTGTCTGATCATTTCCTGATAACATTTACATTTACAATAATTGATTACACAGCGGTGGAGAGTAGACTTTATCAAAGTAGATGTCTTTCTGAAAGGCTGTAACTAAGTTTAAGAATATAATCCACCCACTGTTATCATCTTCAATGCCCTGTACCAACACAGAGCAGAGCAGCTATCTGAACGCTACACGTGCTGATGCAGCACCTCTCTACTAGCTTCTCATCACTCGTGAATAAGATCCAGAGATTCTTAAATTTACAGTGCGTAAAATGTCACCACTAGATGTCAGTAGACTGCAGATTCAGTAAACTGAATTCTGTTTTCTTACCTCTCACAATTCAAGTGCATAAGCCTAGCTGAGGTGGCCGCTTATAAGATGTCACTTTTCCACCCCATAGATAAAAAAAACAAGAGTTCCTGCAGCCTGATGCTTGCTTTGACTTCTAATGATCATGTACATAAATGTGTATTAAACTAACTGTACCAAACCAAAATAGAGCTGTCAGACTGAAATAACTAAAAGAACCTAACTGAAGTTATGTGAGCTTAATAACGTCACTCTCTTCCTTCCAGAAGGCTTATAATTATATCTTCAAGATGATCATCAGTATAACGTTAAAAAAACTTTTATATGAATTAGCCAGTCAGCTCCCTGCTTATGTAACAGGTTCTTCCTCCTGCAGTCTGAGAAATTTAGTATAATCTTCATGTAATATTTCCCAAACTACATAGCTGTGGTTGCCTGAGGGCTGCTTCTCCTTGCATTTAGCAGAGATCTCTTCTGTATTTAAGGATATCACAGCCACAGTTAGTGTGGCTGGGGGAAATGTTTCGTTGTTTCCTCTGCTAAACATGAGTATGGGCTTGTAAAATACTCCCCACAGTGAAGTTACAGGAAGCTACGAGATGCAGTCATGTTTCCCTGCAGATTTGACAGATGTGCTCTGCTGCCACTGTCAGCAAATGGTGATCTGTTTTGATAGATTTCTTAATTTGGTTTTCTGAGCTGAGAGGATCTTATTACTGTTCCAAAATAAACATGAAAACTCACTTTATGTAACAGCATTGCCTACATTTAAATGATCATTTAATCGCTTAACCCAGAGGTTCCCAAAGTGTGGGGCCCGCCCCCTAGGGTGGGCGCAGAGCCATTGCAGGGGGGACACGGTATGAAAATTAAAACAACGCATTAGGTTGTGTAAAATGCTTGGACACTGCTAGCATCATGGACAGGTTTTTGACGGGGCTCCCACACAAACGCAAAGCAGGAGATGAAGCATCGCCAAATATGTTTCCAAACCAACTTCCTTCCAAGCCAAAGACTAGAAAATATGATGAAGCAAATCTTCCCTTTGGCTTCACCTGCACAAGAACATTTTTCTTGTAAAACAAAAGGGGGCCTAGCAAAAAAGGTTTGGGAACCACTGACTTAACCTCTAGTTCACTTCAGTTTTTTTATATAGCACCATTTGACAACCAGTGTGAATGGTGTTTGCCTCTGTGTGTTAGCCCAGCAACAGAATACAAAATGAAGAGGAACGATGGAAATATGTGGCTTGGAGGTCGGAGGTCAGCTCTTACTGTCATTATGTCAAAAAGTCCTTGGGCAAAATACCGAACCCCAATGCATCCATTAGAGATAGAAAGTTCTTAAATAAATAACAACTTAAGAACTGAATGGCTTCATGACTGCTTCATAGAAGGCACTAATGAGGCTTGTAGTGAAGCATGCAAGCTAAGAGTTGATAGGCACTATAAAAATACCAGTAAAAAGAAACCCATAGGAGTGGATCATGGGAATCCACAAAAAAGGCTCTGCCCCCCCCATGATGCAAAGCCAGTGCTGTTTAAAATGTCAATAAAAACAAAATGCAATGATTTGCATAAATGAAATGTTATACTGTAGGGCTGTTCCATATAACGATATATATCGGATGACGATATAAAAACGTCTATCGTTTCATTTTACGCTTCAGCTTTTTCACACATTGTTTGTTTCGTGGTGTCGCAAAATAAACTGTTTACGGCAACATTTGTTCATGTTTTGATGTCACTGTGGTTATTATTAATTTCTTAAAGTTCTCTCTTTCTCTTATATTTAATAAAACCACACTACAGATGGACAAGAGCCTGTTTTTATGCGTTGTCGTTAGCAACCACGACGGTAACACCATCGTGTGTCCGCATGTTTATGTTCCACATAAACCTTTCACAATAAAGCTCAAGATCCTGTTGAGACTTTTCAAAATAAACCGAATCACGTGAAAGATGCAGATTATTTACGGATGAGAAGTAAAAAAGAGCCGCCAGGTGCTAAAAAATAAACCTTAGACTCAAACGTTAGAGCAGGCTTTTCCCCGCAGCACGCCGTGTAATAAATACTCACAAAGAAAACGGCGCCGTTACAACTTATGTCTAAAAATGTATCGTTTCATGCATCGGTTAAAACACTCGACTCCAGCTACACGACGCGCAGCTGGAAACACTTCACGCAAGTCGAGCTGCCCGAGATTCACAGATTTACAGAAAATGTTACATTTTTGTGATTTATATCGTTATCGGGACGATAGATGTCTTATATCGGGATATGAGATTTTGGTCATATCGCACAGCCCTATTGTACTTACTACAGATTACAGATTACATGCCCCAAAATGTATTTTGTAACGTATTCCGTTACGTTACTCAATGAGAGTAAGTATTCTGAATACTTTGGATTACTTAATATATTATCATGCTTTTTACAACTACATGAATGTACTATTGCTGTGTGATTTATTACTATGACAGGTTACTCTCCACACCAACACCAACTAGATGTTTAAATCTTAATATAAATGAGTAACAGTAGGTGGACATTAGGTAAGGCTGCACTTTTTGCAGGATCTCGTATAGAAAACTATTCCGCGCGTATATAAAACAGGTCCGCGGCTCCGAACCGTAGTAAAGGGACCTCTGGCTGATACGTCGGGTTCGTGTCGGGCTCGTAGCTGAAAACTAGCTTTACTTTGTTGTCTGGGTCAACTTTGCTAGCGAGAGACAGAGAGAGGCGTTGAAAGGCTGCTCAACAACTTATTGTTTCGAGGAAAACACGAACACGGTACAGTCGAGTCTTAAAGCTTACTTACAGCTGGGCTCGTCAGGCTGCAGTGGTTATTATTATATTTACATGCTTCCAGCTCCCGTTTCTGCTCGATGACAGCTCGTACTTTTCCTTTTTCTCCCTCCCTCGCTCACAGACACATCACGGGTATGACAGTCCATCCTCCCTGCAGCACGGACTACACTGCCCATCAGGCTGCATGCTTTAGGCCTATGCCTGTAACACTCTGCTATTGCCTTCATATTAAATCATTTTTGTGAACACAACCCACCGCTGTCTTTCGCTACTCAGGTTAAACACGATATATGAGTCACTTAGATAACTTAAAAATGTTATTGTTTGGCTTTTTTCAGTCTTTTATTTGTTCCTGAGTAAATCGGTTTGGCTGAGATTTGACTTGATTGAGACTTCTGAGTTATTTTTGTTTCATGCAAAATCAGAAGTTAATCACGCAGACTGTTCTGTGATCTGCCGCCCTGGCTGTATGCATGTGCATCGTGGTCGTGAGCAAGTCTGTCCCAGCCCTAACGCCTAAGTGTAGTGAGAGCAGCAGGGATCGTGTCTGTTTTATAAGAGCATTCTTCTTACACACAACAAAACCTCATCTCGTACTCGTTTCACAGCATGGATGACCCACTTTCATTTCCTGATTCAGGATCCTGACAGTAGTGGCGTTTAACATGCATCAAGCGCAGTGAGCATAGTGCAGCAGCATCTCTGGTGTGTTCATGCCATGTCTTTGTTTGACAAAGGCCTGTTTCTCACTTCTTCTCTCTCTAAGTCTGAACACATTTCAGCTCATACCAACACTGCTCGGTGTTTCCCTTTCAGCTGAGTGCTTTCAGGCCAAGTTGAGTTCCTCTTTGAGTAAGCCCACTTCCTGTTCTGCTGGGACTGATTCCTCTCTGTCTTCCTGTCTCTCAGTCATGTGATGGTCCCTGTCTGAGCAGACTGCTGCAATATGGAGAACACTGTCAGCTAACGCAGGAACGCAAACAATGAACACGATCTGTCTTTGTTCCTACAGCCATGCGTCCATGCACCCGTCTTCTTCCATTGATCCAAAGTTGGGTTCAAAATGCAGCAGGGTATTCCAGATGATCACTCGCTCTCAGGAAGTGGAGATCTCGAAGCATTCCCAGGCCAGATAAGATATATAATCTCTCCACTGGGATCTTTTTCCAGTGGAAGGTGCCAGAAAAATGGTGATGAAGCTGCGAGGTGATCTACTGGGATACTGTGAGACGGGGCCTGGTTGTTGCTCACTGCTGTTTTCTGTTAGCTGGTGGCATCGCCTGGTGCGTTTAGGAGATCGCTGCATAGAGTCATAACAAGCTGCCTTTTTAGGCACTAACATGGCTCTTGCTTTCAGACATGCCCAAGCTTGTCTCGTTGCACCGACAGGGGAAAGTAAATGCATGGTGTTGCTATAGCAGTGATATTCTATTATGACATTTTTATACGATGTTAAAATGATCACAGTGTGATAGGCACGGTCTAAAGCCTGAGCAGGGAATATTTTAATGTTGTGACATTAAAATATCAAAAAGTAAAGAAAAGCAAAGCAGCTCTGCTAAGCTTGCCATGTTTCTTATTACCCTGTGTGGTTTTGTCTCAGTGATCACAGCCTGAAAATAATAAGCCGTTCAGGTCTTTCCACTCTTACCACACACTCACACACAGTCACATGACTGTGAAGATCTGTAATCAGCATGTTTATATTCCTTTCAGTTGTTTGCTTTTGGTCGCTCAAGGACAACCCTTCATTATGTCACACACACGAGCAGGTGCAGGTAACGATAGTGTAACCAGTCTGTTCTCTGATGCTGTGAGTGTGTCTTTGTGAAAGCAGCAGCACAGCAGAGACAGAGTAAAGGTGAAGGCCTCGTGTCACTGCACGCTGGGGTTTGGCCTTGAACTGCTATTTATTTTCACACACATGCACACAGACCTGTGCTCCCTAAATGTATGTGCCGCTGCTTCGAGACATGGACGCACAAGCACAGCAGCTGTTGCATGTTTATAAGATGACAGGTGCGGCTTGGCTGAAGCCGGCGATGCTCCGTTGACCTCGGTCCTGGTTTCTAACCTGCTGTGAGACAGACTGATGACGCTGTCAGAGAAAGTGCTCGTAGGCATGGGCCATATGATATTATTCACATCATATACTTCTATCATCATGTGCTGTTTCATGGCATAAACACGTCACCCCATTAAGCAGTGGATTGCGCTCACGTGGGTCATGCAGCACAAAGTTATTTAAGTTGCGAAGGTGAAGGCAAATATGTCTGGAAGCGTTACAGACGAAGATTTAAACCCCAAAAGAGCAGCTACTTCCCTGTTTGGGAAATGATTTTGGATATCAAAGCAGGTACAGAACAGAACACTATACCTCAGTCTGACTGTGCACTATATTAACAGCAGGTGGGAGCTGTGCGCCTCAAACCGTGAGACCAGCTACTTTCCCGAGGATCACACATTTTAGATTCGGTAGTGGATTTTATTTTGTAGGAACCGGTGGTTCGGGCCTCTGACTAGGATGCCTCCAGGTCCCACAGGGAGGATGCCCCGGGGCAGACCCAGGGCACGCTGGAGAGATGGCCTGGGAACACCGTGGTGTTCCCCCGGACAAGCTGGAGGAGGTGGCTGGAGAGAGGGAGGCCTGAGCTTCTCTGCTTAGGCTGCTGCCCCCGTGACCCGGTGCGGATAAGCAGAAGAAGATGGATGGATTTTATTTTGTAATACTATTTATGTTTTATGCTGACTTTTTCAATTCAAAGAACAGAGGGAGAATTTTTATTTTCATACTTGAATACACTGCTGAATAAACTATTCCACTAAAAGTTACATGTGTCATATATAGTTTTTAAGTTTTTGTCAAATATTTCAAGGCAGCCTGTTGTGTTTATGCTGTCGAATTAATAACACCCAAATTTATTGTGAGAATCCTCTGAAATATCGTGATGTTATGTTTGGCACATATCCCTGTCGCTAGCTGCTCGTTCTAAACTCCCGACAGACAGAAGCTGCAGCTCAGAGGTGCAGTGAAAGCTGCTCTGTTGACGGCGGATGGATCTGCGTATTTGATTTGGCACAGATTTTACTCTGCGTGCCCTTCCTCACACAGCTCTCTTGTTTATCTGGGTTTGTGTTTCCTCACAGTCTCAAACTGGGGATCTTGTGCACGTTAGAGGGGAAACTATCCTCGGAGGCTAAAGTGTTTTTCGTGTATTGTTTTAGCTGTTTTGCCCTAATGCTTTTTAATGCATTTTAACCCTGTGGAGACCCACTCTCTCTAGGAGCCGCTCTTGAGTGGCACTAAAGGAACTGCGCTGTGTTCTGTGTCTGCGACGGCTCATGTTTTAGCTCTAGAGATTTCCCCTTGGTAATAGCACGGTGGCTGCCTCCAACCTTTAGATACAGTCTGTGGTTCATCCTAGTGTGCAAACCAATATTAAGACAATAGACAGTTCTGCAGTTAAAGACGTTAATGCTGGAGGAGGAAGAGCTGGGAGGAAAGTTTTGACTTCTTTGCAAAGGGTATGTCTGCAGTTAGGGCTGGGCCATATCATACCGTTCACGGTAACACCGGTATAATGTTGGGCAACGATAAGAAAATGAAATATGGCGATAGAATATGGGTAAAACGCGCATGCGCAGTGCCTTTGTTTTCATACGCACATGGTGGAAAAAGCATGGCAGCGAATGAGAAGAGCGAGAGCGGATCGTTGAGTGAAACAGATGAACCGAATGGTTTGTAAAAATGCTGCAGCTTCACTGGTGTGGAACTGGTTTAGCTTTCGTCCGTCAGACACACAACAAAGCACTATTTTTGGTAGCGCATGCTAGCGGGCCGTCGTTATTACCGTGTTGTTTGGAAAATACGGCGCACTTAAAATCAATCCTTTGATTTTTCTGAAAGTCGACAGAGCCCCTTATAATCCCGTGTGCCTTATGTATGAACTCTGGTTGTGTTTACTGACCTCGAAACGATTTTATGTGCACGGCGCTCGAAAATCTGTCAAATGTTTCAGTACGACTTTGCTGAGCTACGAAGCCGCACCGCTTGGTGGATTGTCGGAGCATTACGGCTATCGTAGGCGGAGTGATACGTACTGTGCTTCAACAGTATAGGGCTTCGGAGTTGACGTCACGCCGCAATGCATTGTGGGAGCGCGGCGGCATTTTCGGGGTCTACGAATCAAAACAAACACACTGTGTTGGAACGACGATTACAAGATGCTTAAAAGCTGCTCAAACGAGAATGGACTGTATAGAGACCGATTGCGTCCAGAGGCGAAGCGGCGGTACTTGCAGAAAATAGCTGCAGTGGAAATGTGGACCCGTATGAAATACGGCCGTGGAGTAGAAACCCTGAAGACCAACCGCTATTGACGTAGCCTGACATATTTCATACCTTGTCTGTGGAGTCAGCGCGTACAAGTGGTCATTCAAACAAAGGTAAGTCAGCTCGAGTACTGCGTGTAAAATGTGTTTGATTTCCCTGCAAACATTCACATTAGTGCAGCATAAATTCATTCATGAGGGGAAATTACAGTGAGAACATGTGGAGGCTGTTAGAGGGATAACATAGTGAGTTCAGTGCATTGATGAGACATTGTCCTGAAGCATTTAGTTATTCTTTATGGTTAAAGAAATTGCAATGTTTTATTCATATTTATTATAAATAATCCTAATTACACATCTTGCTTCCATATTTGTATCTTGTGTCACTAAAAATACATTTTATTTTAGTTTTATATATTGATCAATGACCTGCAGAATCTCCTTATCATATTAAGTGATTCATAATTGTCACTTTATGCTTTCTCCATCTCTACAGTGATGACATCCTTGCATTACATACTTTAGGTTCATTTTCTGCAGGCAGGTTTCTGACAGAACAGACAGATTTAGACTATAACCTGCAGCGTTCTATAGATGGACACATAAAGAAATGAAAAATGAATTCTGTGCTAACTTTCTAAACACTTTTTACATTTATGATAAAGTAGATAAAACACATTTGTGTCAGCCTTGGCTCATAGTTCTTGTCTTTAAATGAACTTTGTGTGTGTTTCAGGTGCTGCACTCTAAGACTGAATGAACCAGCATTGCAGCCATGGGTCACTGTGAGCATCACAGGGAAGGTTGAAGCCGCCCGCTGCAGCTGCATGGCCGGAGTCGCAGAGACCTGCAGCCATGTCGCTGCTCTTCTGTCTAAAGTAGATGGAACAGTGTTGATCCGTGGCACAAGGACTGTTACACATGAACCTGCATACTGGGTTTGCTGGGTAATGTGACCAAGATACAGCCAGAGGTTGGCCATAAGATAGACTTCTCCTCTTCAGCTGCCCAATACAAAGGAGAGACAAAGGTCTATCCTGCCATTTAAGCAAAGACTCTACAGCACTAGCCAAAAAGTCGATGCAAACTCTAACACATCTTGTCTAGTGACAGGGAACCAAAGAGCCTTCAAAAACAGAAAAACTCCACCACACTGCTTACTGTGGAGGAGTTCGTCCACTGCTTATAATGCTTATGTTTTTTAGGCGTCTAGATGTATGCCTGAGTGCAGCTGCCGTGAAATATCATACGTATATTCTGCGACGTTTCTCAACCGTGTTAAATGACTATGAAGAAAAAAATAGGGCCTTTGTCTGACTGAGTCCCGCTTTCAAAAGTTGAATAAAGAAACTAAATATAATTTTGCCTTTTTTTTTTTATTTAAAACCACTTTATAGAACATCACATCAGTTACAGTGTAGATCCATGTCATTTACAGTTTACAAATGACAAAATGTTTACACCTAAATCATGAGTGTTTACATGATATCACCCACTACTAACATTACTTTATTTACTGTATCTTTTGAAAAAATAACAGCACAAGACTTAAGAATATTTAACAGGAGCAGGTTTCATTCTTCTCCTGGTTTTATTATCACACTGTTCACCAAACGCAGCAAACCTTCACCATCTTATCCAGGAGGGTCACCTCTTCACCCTCACATGGAAGAAGTAATCTGATTGGCATGGTGGTATGTTTGAAGCAGGTCCCTTGTGTAGCGCTGGAACCAGTCATCGATGTTTCATCCATTTCATGGCTGGTTTGCTGCAATAATGCCAAATAATTAGCAACTCTATAAATAGAAGGTAGTTCTGCAAAATCACTCAGTAGGATGTTTGTTCTAATTTGCTATGAGCTCAGAGCGCATCGAAAATGAAACTAATAGGCTATAAAGAGTGATATGAACATATTTAGAACTTACCGGAATGAAAATGTCTGGAGCACCAACAGATATTTGGAGATGGAAGAGAGCTGCACGTCAGCTCGTCTCACAGCTGCTCTCCAGGCTGGACGCCTTCGTTTGGTAACATCGATACACGAGCTGCCTCATGTCGCTTCCAGGTTGGGAAAGCATAAAAAGACAATCCAACCTTATTCCCGTGCCGGTCGTAAGATCGAACATTGCAGCCGAGCACACAGCAAGTACGAACCATGGCTATGCTTTCGCTCCTAGCTTAGACCCCCAAAATGGGAATCGGGCCAAAATCCTTTCCACGCCCACCCCCGTGACATCACGCTCCAAGCCCTATTGTGTGTGTGTATAACCTCTTTTTAAGTTGTGTGGATATTATACATGGTTATGCTGAGGATGTGTCGGCCAGTTTCCACTGGAAATGCCTTTTGGTTAAACTGTCAGACAGGAGTTTGCACTGTTACGTTTTTATATAACTTTAATGTAAAAAACAGCTGCTTGTTTCAGTGAAAATACACTGATGGTTTTTTGCACTAATAAGGTTGTGGAGTTGTAAAGTATTTTGTGTCAATTATATCGTCAGTTATATCGTCATCACAAATTTTCAAATGTATATCGTGATAAATATTTTTGGTCATATCGCCCTGCTCTATCAGCAGTAAATGGAATATGACATGAAGGGCAGCTGTTTTGGGGTCGTGTGCATCACAGTCCCAGGGACATGGTAACAACAGATTACTGGTTTTGATTCGACACGGTGTGCAGATTTTGCCCCTCACCTGTAAAGGCCTGGTGGGGTATTAATGTGAGCTCATTGGGTGGAAACCATCTTTGTGAACATCATAACTTAGGAACAAGGTGACGTGGGACTTTCACATTGAAACCATGGTCGCATCTACTAAACGAGTTCAAATATCAGTTCTCTGAAAATGCAGGATGTCCGACAACTCAAAAAGACATCATCTCATCCTCTAGGATTTTCAAATTGATTCAATAAGGTCATCTGCCAGGAGTCTGAGAGGGAGAACTGACAGCTACCAGCATTTTGATTTTAGTTTCTCATGCTCGCCCACACTCTTTTGCGTGCGTATGCAGAATTGACAAACATACATGTGGATGCACAGACAGACAGCGGCCTCACTGATGGGGCAGGACAGAGGCCCTCTGCAGCTGAAGCAAACATCATCTGCATGAGTATTACAAACCTCTCACTGACTGGCTGCCCCGCCCCGACTGTCAGTGTGTTAAAGATGCTTTTGCCCTCAGCTGAGCTGGATGCCATGTGCTGCTGCCCATAATAACAGGCTTTTGCAGGCCTATGTGGGTTAATCCACTGTTACATAAGGCCAATCCTAATGACTGCGTGTTTTGCTGCAGGTGATGGGTTTAATGGTGCACATGCTGAGTTCCACTCTAGAGCCGGACCCATGCTATTCATAGCATGAACACACACACAGTAACCTCGCACACTGTAAGGAGCGCTGAGCAGAGGTGGAGGCTATCCGGCAGCCTCCTACCCACAGTACAAAACTGAGTGTGGAAACACTGATAGATAAAGATTTAAATGCTTCTGACAAAGTCGTGCTGCATTCAGGGAAATCTAGAAATTTCAGCTGCTTGAACAGTATGACTTTAGCTCTCTACACATCACGATCATCCAGAACAGCCTGCAACACACATCCTAATCACGTTGCCTCTGATTGCCACCAAAAACCCTTCTCATGTGTTTGCGTTCCCGTATTTCTTGTGTCAAGATCCTAAAAGTTTTAAAGGAATACATGGAGTGATCTCATGGACGATGCGTTTGTACGTTATATAAATCAGGCAACGCTTCAGTTCAAACAGGTCATGAAGTCGAGCTCCACGCAGTCCCGGCAGATCAGCTGATCCCAGAGCCTGCCCATATCAGCTGATCCCCTCCTGCGTAAACCTCACACAGGTTGGGCTTTTTAAGCCGTTTTAGCCTAACAGGAGTTGTTGCATATCTGCAAGCCACTTTGCAGCCCAGCTCCACCTCTTTCAATGCTGTCAGTAATAATATCATTACCGCTGATGCCTGCTGTGTTCTGTGCTGAGATCTTCTTACAGGGAGGACCAAGGACAGAGCTGCGTTTCCCAAAACACAACGGTCCTGACTGAGATATAAGAATAGCACCGTGCACACCTAGTAAACAGAAACACTGAAATGTGTCCCCACTGTCGGTATCTCTGAACAATTTTGTCAGGATGACCTTTATGTAAATATAATTGTTGAACTGTCAAAACCAGTATGGACATGTGTGGGTGCGCTGTAATACTAACTTACAGTACAACAGAAACCTGCACGCCGTCTCTGCTTTTACACTCACGCAACCACTAATTAAGAAAGATCACATGGTCACTTTGGTTTAAACACACTAGATTTTACTGCAGCTCTGTTTTGCCAACAGAGGCTGTGTGTTGTGTTATGAGTCACCCTATAATCCCAATCGTGTGTGTGTGTGTGTGTGTGTGTGTGTGTGTGTGTGTGTGTGTGTGTGTGTTCCAGAGGATGTCCTGCCTCGGGATGCAGGAGAATGTGCCATCTGCCTGGAGGAGCTGCAACAGGGAGACACCATCGCTCGCCTGCCCTGCCTCTGCATCTACCATAAAGGGTTAGAACCTCGTTTGTTTTCCTTTTCATCTAATAGTACAGTAGCAGTATAGTGGTCCCAGCTGAGTATAGTGGTCCCAGCTGAGGCGTGGCCTTAGCGACACAGTTCGGAGGTCTTTTTAAGGACATACAAGCTTGCTTCAGCCACTTCACTGTCTGCATTTCCATCACAGTGACGACTTGTGAAGATTAGGCAAAGAAATGCTGGGATGTTCTTATTGATCTTACCGATTCCAGTCTCACGCTCATATCTGGCTGCACTGAACAAACCCTCTTTAGTTCCCTCCCTAAAAGTGTTCCTGTGCTGAGATCAGTCAGAGAGGCGGTAAAACAGAAGAGCGAGCACTCCTAACTTTGGAAGATACCCACTTGATTTGACTGCTGAAGCCTAAGCCAGCTTCAGAGGAGGGATGTGTTTTGCATAGTGGTGTGTGGCTCTTGTCACTCATCATGAAATGAGAGCAGCACGCAAACACGGCTATAACAAAAAGAGGAAGCAGCAGTGTCAGTTTAAACTGATGCAAAAATGAGGTTCAGGGTTAAAAAGAACAGTCGTGCTGACAGCGAGGGACGAGCACTTGAGTCATGCACACTGTGGCGCTGTCACGTTATTGCACAGAGGGCCTAGATTGGGCTTAAAGTGGATTTATTGATATTACCTTCAGTATTTACTGAACTGGCCTGTCAGCTGGTATCAGCTCACTGTTTTAAAATCAACCCCAGACTTTATCATGTCTTGGCTGCAGTTTTATAGCCACGTGGTAATTTTAGTCCTTCTTTAATAACTGAACATGAATCTGGCCTTTTCTGGCTGCTGCCCTTTCAGAGATGCTACAAACTTAAAGTGTAGACCAGCAGACACAGACATCCGTTGATATGACGGCACCCACACCACTGAACATTACTTCACCTTTGAGCTTTCAGTAGTTTCAGGCAAAGACTGTATTTAAAAGATGGACAAGTCTGACCTATGAATGCTAAAATGCTTTAAAGGCCAGCGATGGGTGACTCCTTCTCCGAGTTTGACCTCAGCAAACACTGCCCAGGTGACTTTATGGTCTCGGCTGGTAGTTTGAGGTCAGATTGTAGAAAACATGAGGTTCATTTTGTAAGTTATAGTCAGAAAGCAGGATAAACCGGGGAGCACTCATTGGCTAATGAAATGCGAGGGTTGCATCAGCCTTCAAGGCACCAAGAGCAGTGGTGAAAACCGTCAGCCTGAGGTTTTGAGGCTTCACTAACCAACAGCTGTTTTTCATATGAATGCTATCTGTGTTTGTAATGAACTGGACACAGGTGTTTGGTTCCTTTTAAAGTGTGGCTCTACATACATAAATACATGAGGATATTGTAAGTATGTAAGGCATGTTTGCTGATAGTTAATAATAATGTTTTGAATTCCAATCATTTGAAGGAGGAAAGTGTTTAACTGCTTTGTTCTTTCATTTTCGATACATTACATCAGACCCCACTGTGGTGCTCTGAAAGAGGAAACACGTGTGCTTTCTGTAGCCTGAGTGGGTCAAGTCCAACACGGTCCACTACATGTACATGTGACGAGACTACTGCACACCAGCAGGTGTCGCCAGACGCAGCAAAATGGACTTCATGAGCTCTACGAGGTTTACTTTATTAATGCCAGGGACAAGGTGCACGGGTAAATGTTCCAGTGTTAACAAAGCTTTGTACCACACGACCAAGTGAAAATAGCCGTAGGTGTAAAGTTTGATGAGGTGCATCGTGGCGGAATGACTCGGGCGGCATCGCTCTTCTCACACTGTCTCACTGACTCCTCCCATCTTGTTTTCTCTCCTGCAGCTGTATCGACGAGTGGTTTGAGGTGAACAGGTCCTGTCCTGAGCATCCATCGGATTAAAGCTTTCGTTGCACAGGTAAAATCCACATCCACAGACGTAAAGATGGTATTTTTTTTAAATGTCAGCATCTGGTTCTTTTCTGTGTGATTTCAGGAACATGAGACGTCCCCAGAGGGATCTGCAAAAATGAAATCCCTGGATTCAGGGACTCTGCTGGACTCTATGACCACTGTGATCAGTTAGCACCCTTCCTCCCACAACCCACCCACCCAATAATGTAGTACCACAGTGTGCCAAATCTCATTTAAGCAATCTTCAGGGATACAAACTTGTGTGTTTTATGTTTAAGTTGCACATCTACACTCAGCATCAGAGTTGACAGACTCCTCCAGCCTGATGCTCGGGGCATCACCAGTATACACCAGTATGGAGGAGGGAGACTGTTGGCTGACGCGCTCCGACTCGCCCCCTCCCCTCCTCCGTCAGCATCAGTGTCTCCCAGTGCCTTGTTGTAGCGACGCTCGGCACGCAGCAGCCAGGACAGAGGGGAGTCCAGACTACGGCCGAGCCGGCTGTCCTCCACCCAACGCCCTACAACCCCCACCACCACCAGGACCATCTTACCACAACTGCCATTCTACCCAAGCAGGAGAAACAAGCCAGAGACGGCGTGTCTGCGTCTGCAGCTTCTCGCAGCTGACAGTGCTGCTGCAAAAACGGTGCCAGTCAACTGTGAATACTGTCAAACACTCAGTCATCAGTGCTTTTTAGACCCCGCCCACACAGGTACAGGAGCCCAGTCCATCACTCACCAGCCTAAACCCACTGCAGCACATTGCTGCTACTTCTGTGACACGATAAGTGTTGTGCATGCCAGAACAATGGGACACGACAGCATGTGGCAAAATGAGACTAAATTAAAAATCCACCCATCCTGTTTTTTAACTGCTTATCCGACTTCAGCCGCGTCCACACGGGGAGCAGTTCTTCCCCGTCCGAGTCTCTTCTTTCCCTCAAGTTAGCCCACATTCCTGGCTGGAAAAGGCTACAGCCCGACTTTTGGATACGTGGTTAAGAAAATGGATGGATGGAGATTTTAACCCTCTGCTAGTAAAGCTGGAGCTTCACTTTCAGACATCACGTTCACCTCCACAGACCAGACTCAACTTCATCAGGACCTGAAATACTTTGTCCCCACCAGCAGATGTCAGTCTGTAGTTTTCCAGCAAAGCACCAGGATCTTGAGGTATAACATCCAGGCTGCAAACGGCTCCAGTGCATGCTGCAGAACCTGCATGAACCTGCTTATTCAACACCAGGGTAAAGAGCGCGTGAACAGAATATGTCTCGACATAAATAATGTCTCGTTCCATCATGGACGGATCTGGTAACGAGACAATGTGGGAAAACCTTTCAAGACCTTCAGTTTTTAGCTTTGTGTTCCTTCCTGTAAAAATGAGCTTCAGTTTTTTTTATCACATCTGTCAGCTCGTGTTCATTTCTGCATCATAACCGTAGCAGCTGCAGGTAAACCGAGCCCTCACAGTACAGTGTTGCACCAGACTGAGACAGTTTACTTGTGAGGAGCTGCAGGACTATAAAGGTCCCAGGAAAGCAGTGAGCTCTGTGAAGCTTTTTCAGGCACTGACCGTCACACTGGGAGTCAGCAACTTGATCTCGATCCTGGCTAATGCAGCAGTCCAGGTGCTGAGGCTGAGGGAACGTAAGCTAAACAGAACTGGAGGGACTAACTGGACCTGTCTGTTTGGGGTTAGGTGTGCCTGAAGACCTCGCTGAGGAACCAGTCAAGTCCTTGATACTGATTTCACCAACAAGCTCACGCTCAGCCTTGGAGGACGAGCTAAGTTCAAACCCATCTACTGATCCAGGGCTTGTGTGGATCCCAAAGCTCCAAAACACCTGAAACTTGTCATCCTTTTCCCTCAGTCTCTTTTGCCTGTGAAGACTAAATGCACCCTTCCTGATTGCGCAGTCAGTCTGTGAGCGTTTGCTGGGGGTTGCAAAGAGGATGCTACACCAAAAACCTCCTTCCAGTTGCTCTGGTTGCGAGCAGATTGCCGTGGCCACCTTTAGATGATCGGTAAGTCGTTAGTGAATGAAGACAAGTCAGCGACCTCCATACAAACTGCGAGTGACCACAGCAGCAGCCTGTACCTCTCTGTGACCACTGACTACCACTCACCCACCAATCAGAGAACACACGTTTTTCTCTCGCAACACCAGGCAGCCACTCAGTGACCTCCAGGCTTCTGTGACTAGTTTCTCATCTTGTAATTATCATCATTAAATGAACAATATGCAGTTATAAGTGATATTTGGGATTTTCTTTTTATGCTTGAAATCATGCAGAAGCTGCATCGTGTTATGGAGGTGGAGACTGGCTACAAACCCGAGGTTTTTTTAAGATTTGTCATTTTGGTAATTGAACTTATTTACATAGTAAAGTGTTTGAAATCAAACATTAATATATTGTTTTAAATATGAGAATAATGGGAGACAGAAACATGTCTGTTTAGATGTGTGCCTTCTAGTCTGTAGAGACAGGATCCTTTTTGTTTTGCAGTTTCTGTAGTTGCTGCTCTCCACCACTGGGAGGCAGTGCGCTCTCACTTGTGATCTTGATGTGCTTGACGTTATTTTTGAGATTTTTATCATGAAAGCAGGACATGAAAGGTTCCTGCGTCGTCTGTGATCTTAGAGACCGTGAGAAAATGATGGCGGTGCGGAGGGAGGGAAAATGGTTTTAATAGAATAACCATGGTTTACGTTTTATTATTGCTTTCCTACACATTCCTCAAACGCTCACTGATTTGTGCTAAGTCAACATTCATTTTGTGCTTATATAAATCTGTAAAAAGAATCACAGGCAGCAGTTTGTTTGGTTTTTGTATCTCCCAAAAATGATTCAATGGCTGAAAAGATTTTATAATCATGTTTTTTATGATCGTGCTAACTTTGCTTTGTATTGTGACTCTTGCTGCGTTCACCGTGTCTTCCATGACATGTAATGTGTGTGTCGGGGGTGTATTCTGTGAAAGTATGACGTTTTTTAAGATGACACTGGACTCTGTGAAATGTAAACTTTTTACATCATTAAAAGTTTTCATGAGCAAATGACAGAAGTGCAGAACACGCGACCCCTGTAGCCCCTCCTCTCACTGACCATTTTCACACGGTCCCTCACTGAACACACACACGTCTCGTGAGTCAGCTGGGAGTCCTGCTGAGCTGCTTTACTGTCGTTGTTGAATGTATTGAAGCTAGTGTGGTTCTCTGGTGGGCGTTTGGAGTTTTGGGATCCACCCCGGCGCACTCATGACTGCTGAATCGTCACACTGTATTCTGGAAATCGGACGGCCACACGGAGATTAACCGAGCCCGGTGACACGCTCCCTTCGCACAGTGCGTGGAGGCAGGATCGGTGCGTTTGTAGCGACAGAGCGACCACGTGGCTGCTTGATGGACATCTCACGGGGCTTTGACTGTACCGTCATCTCTCTCTCTGATCTGAATTCTGCAAGAGATTACAACCACTTTCCCCTGACTGATCATGCAGCTGATTCCTGTGAGCAGGTCCGCCTGTCTTTTCATTTCTGTCTGTGAATTTATGAGGAAATGTGCAACAAATCTGGCCTTAAAAGATGACTTTGACGTTTCACTCTCCTGTCCGTGTGGGTTTTTGTATTTCCATCATTTAACACAGACACCTCTAATACCACAGTGGCTCTGACACCACGCTGAATCCTTGAACTTTTACGGGAAAGGCTGGCGTTAAATGAGAGCAAGTTACGAGTGCAGTTAAATTATAGTTGCAACTCTGTAGCAAAGCATTTCCAGAGCTTTCTGCCACGTGGCGCCATGACGTTATATCTGAGCTCAGTACGGGACTTTGGTTACATCAGCACACATCCAAAAACTACAGCTCCTGTAAATGTCACGTGAGGCTCGTTCCTGATCAGAGCCCACAGACCCACGCGTAAACACGCCTGGCGTTGCTTTACAGCTGGTACAAAAGCAAGCTGAGGAGCCAAAGTCACCAGCTGTCATTTCACCCATCGTCACTCGAAGTCACCCAGTGTCAGTGACCTTTCATACTCTGATGACACTTTAATCTCGATTCAGACTCTGTGGCTGTTTTCTGACGTTTCACAGCTTTCCTAGTGAGAAAGACCTCCACAGATAAATAAGAGAAAAGTTCCAAAATTTTTAAGAGGCCACAATAAAGATCGTATAGATGAACTGAGACATAATGTTGACGTACGTCTTCTTCTTTCATATATGAACATATGTGAGGGATTCATTGCATGGTTGGATACATTTACACTGACGGAGGTGTGTCACAGCCCAGGCTGTAGCCAGGATCTACCCTAACATCAGCCGAACGCCATCCAATCAGAGCCCTGTAAATCTGTCTTACAGAGTGATTAATAAAGTTAAACTAATGACAGGTGTTATTAGTTGCAGTGACGCCCCATTAGATGCTAAATGACAGTCCACACCATGATGGGAGCTGGGTGAACTCTTTCAGTGACCAGCCTCAGATTCTCAGTTCTCCAATGGTTTTTTGCATTATTGTGTAACTTGGGTCACCACGATGGGGCTTCCCCTGTTTGCACTGGCAGGCAGAAATCCCCTGCACAGCCTGCAACTCGCTGGAAAGAAAGAAAAGAAAATCTGGCACTTATTACTGTAGGCACATGGAGGCTGATCAATACTGGACCTTTGCTTATTCCAAAGAATAAAACAGTTCTAATGTGAATATATGAGACGGTCCTGTCTCAGACTTTATCCAGTTATTTGGTCTCTACTGTCTGAAGAAGCACAAGGTAAATGTGCTGGGTTCAAGACGCTCCCAGCATTTTGGCCATCATCATCTTCTCATTTTGAAACCACACATGGTGAGCGAGGGAGGAGAACGAACCTGAAGCTAAGTAAAAGTAAGTGGTGGTGCAGACTACAGCCTGCTGAGGGAAGGTGTGGTGTGTTTATACCTGAACTCAGGTAAGTGGCAGAAAGCTGAGACAAATAAACCAACTAAGAAAAAGAAGAAATCACTCAAAGATCAAACGAGAGGCTCCGAGCTGCTGGGTGCTGCTGTGTTTGATAGTGTGCACCGAGAGAAACAGTCCCAGCATGCTTTTTATCTGCAAACTGTCGGGTCTGAGCCCCGACAAACAATCTGTACAACAAAAGAATCATAGCAAGCTTGAATGTTTCTGTATGTGCATCCATAGAAACAGGATTTCACAGCATGCAGGTCTGTTAGCCTGTGGGGTCCAAGCAGCTAGCAGCCTGGGTTAATGTTCATACTGAACAGCACTGGTATGCACATCAAGACACCTGTGTGTAAGGAGCTCCGGCTCTCTGAAACGACCACGCTGCCTGTTTGTTTATTAAAGATTACCTGGACCAATCAGACGGCTGCTTGGACAATGTTTTTTAACTGAATCGACCACAATGAAGCATTTTGCTTTGTTTTCTTCCTAAACAAACACGCACAAACATTCCAACACAAAAACACGTTGGTAGTGATATACTGACGTGTTGGCCACATCTGAAACAGTCGAATCAAAGTCGTTGCCCGTGTTCGACACAGGAACCGCATTCACACATTTGCCACTCAGGAGTGTTTGGGCTCCACTTATTTATTCTTGTAACACTTTTAACACTTTAGGTCACCTCTACGCAGGAACACAGGAAAGAGTTCGAGACCTTTGAAACACCATCAAGTGAAAAACAGCATTTGTGTAACAGTAAGATGAATATAAAAGAGCATTTACAGTACACACAAAACAAGGTGTGCATGTGAGGAAGTCAGCATGCTGTATACTTCTTGTTTAAGCTCCCACTTCCTAACTTTTGTGCAAAACTGTGAAACACTTGTTGAAATTTTAGGGGAAAGTCCCCAAAATGAAACACGGTGATGTCGTTCAGAGATTTCAAAAATAAACATTCTGGGTTTTTCGCTTAAGAATAATAAATAAATAAAAACACAGACAATGGAGGTGGTGCGACTTTATCCCCGCAGCATCGGGTGAAACTGCACCAAATCCGTTTGCTGACACCAGCACACGGACCGAGCGCACTTCCTCCTTCACTCAGCTCCATGCATGCGTCATGTGAGATGCCCAGTCAGTGGAACCGCAGCCGCTTCTCCGACACAAACTGCTGCTCTTCCTCTTCAGAGAGCCGGTTTCCTTTCACGCTGTAGAAATACAATCAGACTCCAGTCATGCATTCACAGGGACAACGTTAACGACGGCCCCACGTAACCTGCAATTCACTCTGTGGATGCTGTCAAAGACGGGTGACGGGGAGAAGCTGGACCTAGTGTTGTAGAGGGCATCTCCCTGCTAGTCTGGGTCCAATGTGGATCCAGCTCAGCTCCAGATCGAGGAGATCAACACGTCCCCACCACCAGTTACTTCTGGTGGCGTGTACTGGCCCGACACTTTAGATTATGCTGTGTTTTTCTTCCATTCATCATCTGTAATATCTCAATAGACCTTTTACTGATGAATCAATACATTCTGTCTCCGCTGAACATCTGAATGATGTTTTTCCTTCCTCCTCAGTAATAAAGAAAGCAGAAATTTCCTGTTTTTTTACTGGACCTGAAATGACTTGGGACAGCTTCATTCCTCTATTTTATGTCCGTTTCAACAGAGAAATGAGGGCCATCAGCAGAGCTACACCCTTTGAGCCTATTTACGCACTAGTCCGTTATTGTAGGGTCTACCTTACAGTAGAGGCGCCTGATGATCAGATCAGTGGTTCTCAAACTTTTCACAATGAGTACCACCTCATAAATTCTAACGTACCACCCTTATGATCCGCATTAAAGTACAGTAGTGTGCACATGAGACAATTTTATTTCTTATAAGAATATTATTTATCTTAACTGTCATAAACAGGATGTGACGTAATGATAATAAAAACATCTGTACCGCATTAAACCATCACAGCAGGTGGGATATCCAATCTTTAAGTCAGTGGTTCCCAAACTTTTTTTGCTGGGCCCCCCTTTGTTTTACATGAAAAATGTTTTGCTCCACTGCGGTTTATTTCACACCTCAAACATTTAGTAAACAATTAAGCAAATACAAGTAATCTGCAATAAATCACAGGTAGTAATAAAATAAACTACTAACTCTGTCACGCTGCGTCCGCACCTGCACGGGTATTTTTGAACACGCAGCTGTTTCGTCCACGTAATCACGCCGAAAACTGAGATTTATTTTTTAAAACTCCTTTTTTGCGTTTACGTGTGGACGAGGAATACAGAGTTCGTCACGCAACGTCAGAGGTATGCGCCTTTTTCCACGTCACGCTGTGGCCACGTTATTGTTTACATGGGATGAGTTGCAGAATAGCAGATAGAGACAAAATACTGTTAATCTGACTGTCTGCAGGTTTACACGCAGTTACTGTCCCTCCATTTACAAAGGCAGAGGCGTCACGGTGGGATTATTTTACGTGTAGTTGTTTTTTCCTGTGTAATAATATTCAACATTGCTATCAAATCAAAAAATGCCTCTCTGTGCAAAATGGGTTTAAACACAAAATCGTGGCAGGATCAGCCTGATGTTATTTGTATCCAGCTGTAACTTTACTGTATAAAGAGCAAACATCTCCAACATGTCAGGAGCAGTTAGTCATTACAACAAGTGTTTGTGAACTAAAAATCAAGAATGTGGGATCCTGTTTGTCCGTGATTTGAAGAGCCCAGCGCTGCTCCTGACGCAGGGGAAACCAGTCCTGCAGGGAGACCTACCTCAGCACCTGTGCAGGTGAAGCCAAAGGGAAGATTTGCTTCACCATATTTTCTAGTCTTTGGCTAGAATGAAGTTGGTTTGGAAACATATTCAGCGATGCTTCATCTCCTGCTTTGCGTTTGTGTGGGCGCCCGTGCTAGCAGTGTCCAAGCTTTGTTTTTTTTTTTCCCCCCTTTTCACACCGCGCCCCCCCTGCAATGGCCCCACACTTTGGGAAGGTCTGAGCTAGCCCAACTTCAGTAACCCTGCAAACATCACTGCTGTTTAGTTTCCCGTCTTCGTTCATGTTGGAAGTGATAGCAGAGCATTTAACAGCCTCACGGTTACCGATCCGTCCCTCACTAGCTTAAGTTTGTGTCCAGAATAAGTTGGACTTCAAATAATCACCCACCCTCTGCTTGGTCTGACATAACCTTGAGGGGAGAACAAAAGAAACATGATGTCAATTTGAACTGATGCTCACCATATTTCTTTGAGTGCTTTGTTGTGAGCGAGGGCCTCAGCGAGCTGCCTGATCCCTTCCACAGTGAACTGGTTGCTGATTAACCTGCAGACAAACAAGCAGTGACTTACAAAGGACACTGAGCTGTGTGAGAGCTCCGATCCATGCTGTGTAAACAGGGTGCAGACTGATGCTGTGTTGTCCTCACCACAGGTGGGTCAGACCAGTGTTTGCCTGAATCATGTCAGCCAGGTGTGGAGCTGCATCATCGGTCATTTCATTCTCCACCAACCTGAAAAGCACAAACAGTAACGGCACACAGCCCTGAGACTGTAGTCACTCTGGAGAGGCAGCATTGACTGTGACGTAGCTCCACATCCATAAGGTCAACCATGCATTTAAGCGCTGCGCTGCGAGTTCAGGTGGCGCATCCCAGCTCTCGTACATTACTGATGTCGACTGGGATAATACAGACTGCACGTACCAGAATATCCTGAGTGTCGTGTTCTCTTTCAGTGCTTCAGCCAGGCCCCGCCCACCTCTGGTTGTAATGCAATTGGCCGACAGACTAGAAGACAAAAAAAGAGTAAAGATTTTAATCAGTAAGTCTGAATGGGCGTTTTTATTTTTGTGCCATTTTTATAACTTCCTACCTGAGGTTGGTGAGGCTCGGGTGGTTCCTCAAAGCTTCTCCAAATGCTTCTGCTCCCTCATCGCCGATACTGTTGCCCCACATCCTGCAAAAATGCACAGAAAGCCTGATCAGGCCCCTCGTTACCAAGTCCTTCCTCAAATGTTTGCAGCTGGGCTAAACAACACAGCTAAAAATGCCTCTCGGTGGGATTTCTCTCTTTGTCACATCTGGTTTCAGTCACCAGGGTTATTTCTGTTGTGCCCAAACGCTCAGAATAAATGCTAGAAACTTCCTCTGTCACCATTAAAGCTGCATTTTTACTTTGTTTCTTACGCCTCAGCACTTTGCTGAATTTCCTGGATGAACACTGAATTCTTACCCAACGTCGAATATTGACGAGCTCTTCTTTATGGCGTTGGCCAGATGCCTCCCACCAACACTGGTGATCTTGTTTTTACCAATCCTACAAAGTAATGTCCAAGTAGTCAAGGTTAGTAATGTTAGTAAGGGATGTTGGTTTTTTCCCCAAATGGAGATATGTTTAACTTACTTGAGAACTCGCAGTTTGGGGCATTCTTCGATGATCTGAGCAACAAGCCTGGCTCCAACATCTGTGATGTTATTGTTGTAAAGCCTGAGGACACAAATGTAAAAATATAAATCACTGTGTTTTTGGTTTTTTAAAAAGTGATTCAGACAGGTTTTGGAGAAAGTGGAATAACATAGCGAGCTGCTTCATGCAGGCAACTGAAGCTGCGTTGCATTATAGCACATTTAAAGGACATCAAGTGTCGGCGGAGTGCTGAACAGACGGATAGTATCCTCAAATAAAAAGAATTACAGAAGATAAGATGAAAACATTATTCCAAACACTGTAAGACATCCATAGTTGTTTGTAAAAGTATATGTGTCTATATAAACACCAACGTCCTCGCTGACACCAAACACTCTGCCTCAGAAACATCAGCAGTGCTGCTGCTGCCTGCATCAGCGTCAACCCCTCCACCATCCCAGCATCCGCCTGGATCTACTGTTAGCAATTTGAGCGAGTTGCTGCACAGCTCTTTTAAATTTGATAAACAAGTGTCTGCTGTAGATCTAGTTTCTACCAACTGCGTCTCATCTCCAAGACCAGGCATTACGTTCCACATAAGGACCTGGAAAAGCTTATTCAGGCCTTTGTGACCTCTGGGCTGGATTACTGCAATTCCCTTTATTTCGGTCTTCAGTCTGCTCTTCTTCACAGACTGCAAACTGTTCAAAAATGCGGCGGCACGCCTTCAGACTGGAGCTGGGAGGTTTGCCTCTGTTACGCCTGTTCTAGCTAACCTGCGCTGGCTACCCATTAAATCTAAATTAAAATACTGCTGCTTACTTTAAAATGATCAACAACACAGTGCTGAGCTACCTTACTGAACTCCTTCGATCGTATATTCCTGTTAGAGCACTAAGATGATCTACTCAGTTACTCTTGGTGCAGCCAAGATCTCGGCTGAAGTCTAGAGCTGACCGTGCGTTTGTCTTGGCTGCACCCGATTTGTGGAGTAACCTACTGCTATCCAATCATTTAAATCACGGTTAGAAACCTATTTATTTAACCTTACCTATCTGATTTCTTGACTTACTCTATTTCTCTTTTATACATATCTTTTTTTGTGCTTTTGCTATGTTTTTATTTGATTTGCATTTCATGCTATTCCTGTATCAGTGACACTGACCTGTTAGCATATTTGGTACTTTGTTGGTCTTATAATATTTATGTTCTATTTTCTGTCTTTTTTGTTAAGCACTTTGGTATAGCGTTGGTTTTTAAATGTGCTCTATAAATAAAGTTGTTGTTGTTGTTGTTGTTGTTGTTGTTGTTGTTGTTGTTGTTGTTGTTGTTGTTGTTGTTGTTGTTGTTGTTGTTGTATGTGCCACACGTGGCTGGAGTGATGAGCTCAGAGCCTACAAACCAAACCAAGGATATTTATTCACTGTGGCCTGCTCAACGCAGAACATGGAAGTGGACCCTAAAAGGAAAAAATGTATCACTGAACAAATCCTGTCACAACAGCAAAACCTACAGACCGTTGCAGGCACAGTGAGCCAACCCGTTGTTTAGTAACATTTCTGAACCTTGGCAATGTGAAACAAGACGTGTCGAGCACAGAGCGTTTCTATTCAATTCAATTCAGTTTTATTTATATAGCGCCAAATCACAACAAAAGTCGCCTCAAGGCGCTTCATAGATACAAAGAAAAACCCCACAATCATATGACCCCCTATGAGCAAGAACTTTGGCGACAGTGGGAAGGAAAAACTCCCTTTTAACAGGAAGAAACCTCCGGCAGAACCAGGCTCAGGGAGGGGCGGGGCCATCTGCTGTGATTGGTTGGGGTGAGAGAAGGAAGACAGGATAAAGACATGCTGTGGAAGAGAGACAGAGGTTAATAACAGATATGATTCAATGCAGAGAGGTCTGTTAACACATAGTGAGTGAGAAAGGTGACTGGAAAGGAAAAACTCAATGCATCATGGGAATCCCCGGCAGCCTACGTCTATTGCAGCATAACTAAGGGAGGATTCAGGGTCACCTGTCAGCTCTACTTATATTTCGCTCAATGACACAAATCAGTTTATAACTTTATACAGTGGGACAAAAAAGTATTTAGTCAGCCACCGATTGTGCAAGTTCCCCCACTTAAAATGATGACAGAGGTCAGTAATTTGCACCAGAGGTACACTTCAACTGTGAGAGACAGAATGTGAAAAAAAATCCATGAATCCACATGGTAGGATTTGTAAAGAATTTATTGTAAATCAGGGTGGAAAATAAGTATTTGGTCAATAACAAAAATACAACTCAATACTTTGACACGACGAGTTGAGTTTATACCAAAAAGTTCTACTTTGGTTTCATCTGACCACATGACATTCTCCCAATCCTCTGCTGTATCATCCATGTGCTCTCTGGCAAACTTCAGACGGGCCTGGACATGCACTGGCTTCAGCAGCGGAACACGTCTGGCACTGCGGGATTTGATTCCCTGCCGTTGTAGTGTGTTACTGATGGTGACCTTTGTTAATAATAATAAATAAATAATAAACTCAACTCGTGGTGTTTGGAGGAAGAAGAATACTGAGTTGCATCCCAAGAACACCATACCTACTGTGAAGCATGGGGGTGGAAACATCATGCTATGGGGCTGTTTTTCTG
This sequence comes from Haplochromis burtoni, assembly GCF_018398535.1. Classification (NCBI taxonomy): domain Eukaryota; kingdom Metazoa; phylum Chordata; class Actinopteri; order Cichliformes; family Cichlidae; genus Haplochromis; species Haplochromis burtoni. The sequence goes on from NW_024582919.1 coordinate 241,888, forward strand.
CCAAGGGGACAGGACGACTGATCCGTGTTAAGGACAGAATGAATGGGGCCATGTATCGTGAGATTTTGAGCCAAAACCTCCTTCCATCAGTGAGAACTTTGAAGATGAAACGAGGCTGGGTCTTCCAACATGACAATGATCCAAAACACACCGCCCGGGCAACAAAGGAGTGGCTCCGTAAGAAGCATTTGAAAGTCCTGGAGTGGCCTAGCCAGTCTCCAGACCTCAACCCCATAGAAAATCTGTGGCGGGAGTTGAAAGTCCGTGTTGCTCGGCGACAGCCCCAAAACATCACTGCTCTCGAGAAGATCTGCATGGAGGAATGGGCCAAAATACCAGCTACTGTGTGCAAACCTGGTAAAGACCTATAGTAAACGTTTGACCTCTGTTATTGCCAACAAAGGTTATGTTACAAAGTATTGAGTTGTATTTTTGTTATTGACCAAATACTTATTTTCCACCCTGATTTACAGAATAAATTCTTTACAAATCCTACCATGTGGATTCATGGATTTTTTTTTCACATTCTGTCTCTCACAGTTGAAGTGTACCTCTGGTGCAAATTACTGACCTCTGTCATCATTTTAGGTGGGGGAACTTGCACAATCGGTGGCTGACTAAATACTTTTTTGCCCCACTGTACAACTACCACCCAGATAACTGGATCAGAGAGAGTTTGAATGCTGAGTGAGAGCAGACAGTGCTGAGCCTTTACTTTCAGATTCCTCCATGCTGTGTTAGCACTTCCACATCATTAGCAAACAGTGCACTGCTGCTGAAGTGTGAAGAAGTGAACATACACAATGTAAAACTGAACTGAACAGACTGGGCCCCTGGGTGCTACTGAGGTGTCACCGATCCCAATCTGATCCAAAAATCAGATCAGTCGCTCCCAAATGTTGATGTATCACATCCAGCACCCTGATATAGTCTGTTGTTACGACAATGACTGGCTTTACAACGTTTACTCACCCCAAAACCTCCACAACTTTGTGTTTGCACAGCTCCTCTGCAAGAATCTCAATGCTGCTGTCGGACAGGTGATTCACACACAGTCTGCAGGGGAACAGTTGTATTAGAGCTCAGAGTTCAACGAAGCACGTGTTTGAAAGCACGGCCATACTCACCTCACTACGGTCATCTTGCAAAAGGAAGGCTTGAGCTGCTTCACCCCATAGTCGCTGATGTTGTTGTTATCCATGTCGAGCCCCAGGACTTTCTGACGGTGCTGCAGCACAAAGTTCAGGGCGGTGCAGTCACCCGAGTACACGTTACAGTAACCCAGCTTGATGAAGCCGGCCGTGATGCCTTTCGCCGTCATCTGAGCAATGTCTTTGCTTCCCGTCTCGAATATGCACCTCAGCATCCACAGGAAGTTGGGCAAGACGTGAACTTTCTTGCCTTCCTGGCCGTCGTAGTGGGGTAAGCCGCGCAGGTGCAACTTGACACTAGTGGAAAGGTACGACTTCAGCAGGGCCCGTTTCTTCTTCAGTAAGACGGGAGACACCAGATGTCCCATCAAGCCTCTTTGACTCTTGGACAGCAGGCCGCACAGGAACAGATTAGTGAACTGCAGGTGTTCGTTGGTTGCAAACGGCTTCTTTTCGCTGGGCTTTGAAGAGCTACTTATGCAGGAATCAAGAGGCAGACAAGACACCTTCCTTCTCCTGCTGCACTCTGTGAAGAACTTGAGGATGGAGCTGGCAGCAGCCTGCTCGTCCAACACCAGAGCAAAAGCCGCCAGGAAAGACTGAAGGGTGATGTGGAGGAACTCAAAGGTAGCGGAGCTCCCGCTGGCACCCTCCTCACTAACAGGTCTGAGAAAGCCGAGAGTCAGATCTTGCTCCATCACACCACACTCACTGATCTCCTCTTGGCTGGAAATGAAGCTGCCTCTCTCCATTCCCTGCAGCGCCAGCTTGGCAAACACAGCAAGAGGCCTGAGCCCTGCTTTGAACGTCTCCGAGGTGCAGCGGGTGCTTTTCTTCAGCAAAGACGGAGCAGGTGTAGCAGAGCGACTGAGGAACACTTCGGACAGCAGGAGGAAGATGTCGGTGAGCGTGATGCAGGTTTCGGGCAGATGAAAGCTGTCGTGCATTGTGTGCAGGTGTCCAAAGCTCTTAAATACAATCCAGCAGAACAGCGGGGTGGAGCACAGCCCACAGAGGTGGGGGCTGGCATCCAGCTGAATGGACACCAGCTCTCTGTGCTCCTGCTCCTTAAAGTGCAAATCAGTGTAAGTCTTCAGGTGATCTGGGGAGAACCCACGCAGAGCCACCTTCTTTCTGATCACCCTGCTTTGGATCTCAATCCCTGTCCGGGCCGTCAGCACTTTTTGAGAGCCCTTGAGTAATTTCCCACAGAGCAAGCTGATAAGCAGCTGGAGCGGGTTGGCCTTATCCTCCGGTGAAGCCACCTCAGGCAGGTTCATCAGGTCGACGTCCTCCTGAATCTCATCGTAGCCGTCAAAGGTAAAAACCACTTTCTCTGGGAAGCGCAGGATGTAATCAAACACTTCATTGTCTGGATCGTGATCTGGGTAGCAGTTGTGTTTGAACAAAAGGTCTCTGAGAGAGATTTGTTCTGCGTCCTTGAAGGTGCTGAACATCCTACAGCGAAACTTAAAGAAGAAGACTGCATCCGTCTGCAACTCTTTTATGGACCAGAGGTTCTG